>NC_092175.1:46718660-46766160 GCF_045791955.1 Oncorhynchus clarkii lewisi | reverse complement strand
TATCAGCTCCATACCCATTATATAGAGGTAATACATCTATCAGCTCCATACCCATTATATAGAGGTAATACATCTATCAGCTCCATACCCATTATATAGAGGTAATACATCTATCAGCTCCATACCCATTATATAGAGTTATTTATACATCTATCAGCTCCATACCCATTATATAGAGGTAATACATCTATCAGCTCCATACCCAGTACCCGAAGATGCCGGTGCGTGTGTAGGTAGTCTGGATATCTCTGATGAAGGGGACATGAACCTGCTTAGAGAAGACCAACAGCAACAGCCCCTGCAGTCTCACTGAAGAGACCTTGTGGGGGGGAAAGAACGGGACGGAAGAGAGAGCGAAGGGGAGGAAGAGAGAGAGAAGTGGGAGGAAGAGAGAGAGAAGGGGGAGGAAGAGAGAGAGAAGGGGAAGGAAGAGAGAGAAGGGGGAGGGAGAGAGAGAGAGAGAGGGGGGAGGAAGAGAGAGAGAAGGGGAAGGAAGAGAGAGAAGGGGGGGGGAGAGAGAGAGAGAGAAGGGGGAGGAAGAGAGAGAGAGAGAGAAGGGGGAGGAAGAGAGAGAAGGAGGAGGAAGAGAGAGAGAAAGAGAGAGAGAGAGAGAGAGATACAGAAAGAAGACGAGAGAACGAGAGACAGAGGGAAAGGAATGAAGAAAGAAAATGGAGAGAGTGATCACTAAAGGTAAACAACTGGATGGGATTTGAGAGGATCTGACCTGTTGCTTAAATACCTGACAGAGATAAAGGGCCCTGATCTGATCTGACCTGTTACATAAATACCAGACAGAGATAAAGGGCCCTGATCTGACCTGTTACATGAATACCAGACAGAGATAAAGGGCCCTGATCTGATCTGTTACATAAATACCAGACAGAGATAAAGGGCCCTGATCTGATCTGTTGCATAAATACCAGACAGAGATAAAGGGCCCTGATCTGATCTGACCTGTTACATAAATACCAGACAGAGATAAAGGGCCCTGATCTGATCTGACCTGTTACATAAATACCAGACAGCGATAAAGGGCCCTGATCTGACCTGTTACTTAAATACCAGACAGAGATAAAGGGCCCTGATCTGATCTGTTACATAAATAGCAGACAGAGATAAAGGGCCCTGATCTGACCTGTTACATAAATACCAGACAGAGATAAAGGGCCCTGATCTGATCTGTTACATAAATACCTGACAGAGATAAAGGGCCCTGATCTGATCTGTTACATAAATACCTGACAGAGATAAAGGGCCCTGATCTGACCTGTTACATAAATACCTGACAGAGATAAAGGGCCCTGATCTGACCTGTTACATAAATACCTGACAGAGATAAAGGGCCCTGATCTGATCTGTTACATAAATACCAGACAGAGAGAAAGGGCCCTGATCTGATCTGTTACATAAATACCAGACAGAGAGAAAGGGCCCTGATCTGATCTGACCTGTTACATAAATACCAGACAGAGATAAAGGGCCCTGATCTGATCTGACCTGTTACATAAATACCAGACAGAGATAAAGGGCCCTGATCTGATCTGTTACATGAATACCAGACAGAGATAAAGGGCCCTGATCTGATCTGTTACATGAATACCAGACAGAGATAAAGGGCCCTGATCTGATCTGTTACATGAATACCAGACAGAGAGAAAGGGCCCTGATCTGATCTGACCTGTTACATAAATACCAGACAGAGATAAAGGGCCCTGATCTGACCTGTTACATGAATACCAGACAGAGAGAAAGGGCCCTGATCTGATCTGACCTGTTACATAAATACCAGACAGAGATAAAGGGCCCTGATCTGATCTGTTACATGAATACCAGACAGAGATAAAGGGCCCTGATCTGATCTGTTACATGAATACCAGACAGAGATAAAGGGCCCTGATCTGACCTGTTACATAAATACCAGACAGAGATAAAGGGCCCTGATCTGATCTGATACATGAATACCAGACAGAGATAAAGGGCCCTGATCTGATCTGTTACATGAATACCAGACAGAGATAAAGGGCCCTGATCTGACCTGTTACATAAATACCAGACAGAGATAAAGGGCCCTGATCTGATCTGTTACATGAATACCAGACAGAGATAAAGGGCCCTCATCTGACCTGTTACATAAATACCAGACAGAGATAAAGGGCCCTGATCTGATCTGTTACATAAATACCAGACAGAGATAAAGGGCCCTGATCTGATCTGTTACATAAATACCAGACAGAGATAAAGGGCCCTGATCTGATCTGTTACATAAATACCAGACAGAGATAAAGGGCCCTGATCTGATCTGTTACATAAATACCAGACAGAGATAAAGGGCCCTGATCTGATCTGACCTGTTACATAAATAGCAGACAGAGATAAAGGGCCCTGATCTGACCTGTTACATAAATACTATACAGAGACAAAGGGCCCTGATCTGATCTGACCTGTTACATAAATAGCAGACAGAGATAAAGGGCCCTGATCTGACCTGTTACATAAATACCAGACAGAGATAAAGGGCCCTGATCTGATCTGACCTGTTACATAAATAGCAGACAGAGATAAAGGGCCCTGATCTGACCTGTTACATAAATACTATACAGAGAAAAAGGGCCCTGATCTGATCTGACCTGTTACATAAATAGCAGACAGAGATAAAGGGCCCCGATCTGATCTGACCTGTTACATAAATACCAGACAGAGATAAAGGGCCCCGATCTGATCTGTTACATGAATACCAGACAGAGATAAAGGGCCCCGATCTGATCTGTTACATAAATACCAGACAGAGATAAAGGGCCCTGATCTGATCTGTTACATGAATACCAGACAGAGATAAAGGTTCCTGATCTGATCTGACCTGTTACATAAATACCAGACAGAGATAAAGGGCCCTGATCTGATCTGACCTGTTACATAAGTACCAGACAGAGATAAAGGGCCCTGATCTGATCCGTTACATAAATACTAGACTGAGATAAAGGGCCCCGATCTGACCTGACCTGTTAAATAAATAGCAGACAGAGAGAAAGGGCCCCGATCTGACCTGACCTGTTACATAAATACCAGACAGAGATAAAGGGCCCTGATCTGATCTGACCTGTTACATAAATAGCAAACCGAGATAAAGGGCCCTGATCTGATCTGACCTGTTACATGAATACCAGACAGAGAGAAAGGGCCCTGATCTGACCTGTTACATAAATACCAGACAGAGATAAAGGGCCCTGATCTGATCTGTTACATGAATACCAGACAGAGATAAAGGGCCCTGATCTGATCTGTTACATGAATACCAGACAGAGATAAAGGGCCCTGATCTGACCTGTTACATAAATACCAGACAGAGATAAAGGGCCCTGATCTGATCTGTTACATGAATACCAGACAGAGATAAAGGGCCCTGATCTGACCTGTTACATAAATACCAGACAGAGATAAAGGGCCCTGATCTGATCTGACCTGTTACATGAATACCAGACAGAGATAAAGGGCCCTGATCTGACCTGTTACTTAAATACCAGACAGAGATAAAGGGCCCTGATCTGATCTGTTACATAAATACCAGACAGAGATAAAGGGCCCTGATCTGACCTGTTACATAAATACCAGACAGAGATAAAGGGCCCTGATCTGATCTGTTACATGAATACCAGACAGAGATAAAGGGCCCTGATCTGACCTGTTACATAAATACCAGACAGAGATAAAGGGCCCTGATCTGATCTGTTACATAAATACCAGACAGAGATAAAGGGCCCTGATCTGATCTGTTACATAAATACCAGACAGAGATAAAGGGCCCTGATCTGATCTGTTACATAAATACCAGACAGAGATAAAGGGCCCTGATCTGACCTGTTACATAAATACCAGACAGAGATAAAGGGCCCTGATCTGACCTGACCTGTTATTTAAATACCAGACAGAGATAAAGGGCCCTGATCTGATCTGACCTGTTATTTAAATACCAGACAGAGATAAAGGGCCCTGATCTAACCTGTTACATAAATACCAGACAGAGATAAAGGGCCCTGATCTGATCTGACCTGTTACATGAATACCAGACAGAGATAAAGGGCCCTGATCTGACCTGTTACTTAAATACCAGACAGAGATAAAGGGCCCTGATCTGATCTGTTACATAAATACCAGACAGAGATAAAGGGCCCTGATCTGACCTGTTACATAAATACCAGACAGAGATAAAGGGCCCTGATCTGATCTGTTACATGAATACCAGACAGAGATAAAGGGCCCTGATCTGACCTGTTACATAAATACCAGACAGAGATAAAGGGCCCTGATCTGACCTGTTACATGAATACCAGACAGAGATAAAGGGCCCTGATCTGACATGTTACATGAATACCAGACAGAGATAAAGGGCCCTGATCTGATCTGTTACATAAATACCAGACAGAGATAAAGGGCCCTGATCTGATCTGTTACATAAATACCAGACAGAGATAAAGGGCCCTGATCTGATCTGTTACATAAATACCAGACAGAGATAAAGGGCCCTGATCTGATCTGTTACATAAATACCAGACAGAGATAAAGGGCCCTGATCTGATCTGTTACATAAATACCAGACAGAGATAAAGGGCCCTGATCTGATCTGACCTGTTACATAAATAGCAGACAGAGATAAAGGGCCCTGTGTTTGTTTTCTCAACCTGCAACAGGACCACAATGAGAACCTACTAAGGCCTCCTATTGTTTTCTCACAACTCACTGGTGCAGCACACACACACACACACACACACACACACACACACACACACACACACACACACACACACACACACACACACACACACACACACACACACACACACACTACCTTGATGTATCCTCTACTGGCCAGTGTGTTCATCAGTAGGTGGCTCCAAGAGTCTTCTACCAGCAGGTCTGACAGAAACCGCAGAGGAGCTGCATTTACCTCCTGAAGACTGACACCCACACACACACACGCACACGCACACGCACACACGCACACGCACACGCACACACACACACGTACACATACGCACGCACACGCACACACAAACACGCACACACACGTACACACTTTAATAAACATAGACTTACATACAGTAAACACACATATTTTACACTCAACATCCAATAGCTATCCAGCAGACATGATCTCACCCAATCACGTAGAGGTCTGTGGCAGGCTGGGCGTCCAGCTGCAGCAAGGAGGTGACATCACCAGGAGGCTCGGCTGTCGCCACATTCCATGTGACCATGTGCAACCTGTCAGAAACAAGCAGAAAGTAGAGAGAGAAATATCAACAAACTGTTTATTTCCAGCTTTAGAACGTAGCCATAGAACCCATCCTTAGAACCCACCTTTAGAACCCAGCTTTAGAACCCAGCCTTAGAACCCAGCTTTAGAACCCAGCCTTAGAACCAAGCCTTAGAACCCAGCTTTAGAACGCAGCCTTAGAACCCAGCCTTAGAACCCAGCTTTAGAACGCAGCCATAGAACCCAGCTTTAGAACGCAGCCTTAGAACGCAGCCTTAGAACACATCCTTAGAACCCAGCTTTAGAACGCAGCCTTAGAACACAGCCTTAGAACCCAGCTTTAGAACGCAGCCTTAGAACCCAGCTTTAGAACGCAGCCTTAGATCGCAGCCTTAGAACCCATCCTTAGATCCCAGCTTTAGAACGCAGCCTTAGAACCCAGCTTTAGAACCCAGCCTTAGAACCCAGCTTTAGAACGCAGCCTTAGAACCCAGCTTTAGAACGCAGCCTTAGAACCCAGCTTTAGAACGCAGCCTTAGAACCCAGCTTTAGAACGTAGCCTTAGAACCCAGCTTTAGAACCCAGCTTTAGAACCCAGCTTTAGAACGCAGCCTTAGAAACAAGCCTTAGAACCCAGTTTTAGAATGCAGCTTTAGAACCCAGCTTTAGAACCCAGCCTTAGAACCCATCCTTAGATCCCAGCTTTAGAACGCAGCCTTAGAAACCATCCTTAGAACCCAGCCTTTAGAACCCAGCCTTAGAACCCAGCCTTAGAACCCAGCCTTAGAACCCAGCCTTAATCCCAGCCTTAGATCCCAGCCTTAGAACTCAGCTTTAGAACGCAGCCTTAGAACCCAGCCTTAGAACCCAGCCTTAGAACCCAGCCTCAGAACCCAGCTTTAGAACCCATTCTTGAGACTTAGGACCAGGGGTCCTGGGCAGAGTCCCAACAGGCCTGAAAATAACCCTGTGTGTATCTCTCTCTCTCTGGGTGTTTGTACAGGTGTGTGCACCTGAAGGTGTCTCGGGGGCTGATGCCTCCACAGAGCTGAAAGGCTTCGTCCAGAGTGCGGGACAGTTCCTCGTTAGCCTCATCATCAGAGCTCAGGTCCTCTACACAGGTCAGCAGCTGGGACAGGCGCTGTCGGAGCAGCAGTCTACCCTTTGACCCTTGGGACGCCGTGCTGGAGGTGCTGTCGGACCTCACACGACTCCCGACCCCCGACCCAACGCCGTCAGACACACACAGTGCATCTATCGCCATTTTCATTGACACAGACATAGCCAGATCTGACTGTAAGTGTGTTTCTCTGTAAGTGATAGCAGGGCAGAGAGAGATCGGTTGGTGAGATGGAGAGATACAGTCTGGAGAACAAGAGAAAGAAGGGAAGAGAAACGCCCTCCGGGATAATAATCAGCTCTGACAAAGTATTCAGATTCTGTCCTCTTCTCTGACTGATGATCCAGGGGCAGCTACCTTACTGAGGTCAGGTCCTCTTTGTATCGTTCACACACAACAGACCTGGCCTCCCATAGAACCCAGTCTGTGATTCTTTTGCTTCTTGTTGATTGGCTTGCTAGTGGATTCCTCCTGCTAGCAGCAAACTGTCAGTCTCAGTTGGAGGTTTTAATCTTCTGAGATGATCTAATCTGGGTTGTCTTCCAGTAGATCCAGGAGATCCAGGAGATCCTCCCTCAGAAGAGGCCCAGAATTAACTGTACAGTCTGCTGCCTTTATGTCCTGTCCTCTGTGCGTCCTGTCCTCTTTCTGTCCTGTCCTCCGTGTGTCCTGTCCTCTGTGTGTCTTGTCCTCCGTGTGTGCTAGCCTCCGTGTCTGTGTGAGTGTGGTTTGCGAGTGACTGGACGACTCACTGAGAGCGACAGAGTTTTGGTGACGCAGGCGAACGAGTGATGGAGAGAAAGAGTGATGGAGAGAACGTGTGAGATTAGGACAATAATCTGGAGCAGGGGAGCGCCACGTGAAAAGGTGTGTGTGTGTGTGTGTGTGTGTGTGTGTGTGTGTAATCCACCATCACAGAGGGTATTGTTTCAGGACTAGAGTGACGTCACACCATGTAAGAGTTTTAATATTAATGCTTCACTCTACTCATTAACACTGACAACTGTTACTACAATGGACCGAGAGAGAGAGAGAGAGAGAGAGAGAGAGAGAGAGAGAGAGACAGAGACAGAGAGAGAGAGAGAGACAGAGAGAGAGAGAGAGAGAGAGAGAGAGAGAGAGAGAGAGAGAGAGAGAGAGAGGGGAGAGAGAGACAGAGAGAGAGAGATTTTTTGATTATTGTAAAAAACATATATACAGTACCCCATAATTTAGACATTTTTGCTAATTTATACAAATAAAATACAGGAATAGCTTATTTACATAAATCTTACAAAAACAAGCAATAATGAAGTCAATATATCCTCCACTTTGAGCCAGGAGAGATTGACATGCATATTATTAATGTTAGCTCTCTGTGTATATTTAAGAGCCAGTCATGTTCTGAGACAACTGCAATTTTACCAAGTCCCTCTTTTTGCCAACACAACTGAACAGGTATAAACTAGGGCCTGTAGGACCTGTCTTGTTGATAGTGCTGTTAAGAAGGTAGAAACTAGGGCCTGTAGGACCTGTCTTGTTGATAGTGTTGTTAAGAAGGTAGAAAATATGGCCTGTAGGACCTGTCTTGTTGATAGTGTTGTTAAGAAGGTAGAAAATATGGCCTGTAGGACCTGTCTTGTTGATAGTGTTGTTAAGAAGGTAGAAACTAGGGCCTGTAGGACCTGCCTTGTTGATAGTGTTGTTAAGAAGGTAGAAAATATGGCCTGTAGGACCTGCCTTGTTGATAGTGTTGTTAAGAAGGTAGAAACTAGAGCCTGTTGGACCTGCCTTGTTGATAGTGTTGTTAAGAAGGTAGAAACTAGGGCTTGTAGGACCTGCCTTGTTGATAGTGTTGTTAAGAATGTAGAAACTAGGGCCTGTTGGACCTGCCTTGTTGATAGTGTTGTTAAGAAGGTAGAAACTAGAGCCTGTAGGACCCGTCTTGTTGATAGTGCTGTTAAGAAGGTAGAAACTAGGGCCTGTAGGACCTGCCTTGTTGATAGTGTTGTTAAGAAGGTAGAGACTAGGGCATGTAGGACCTGCCTTGTTGATAGTGCTGTTAAGAAGGCAGAAACTAGGGCCTGTAGGACCTGTCTTGTTGATCGTTTTGTTAAGAAGGTACAAACTAGGGCCGGTAGGACCTGCCTTGTTTATAGTGTTATTCAGAAGGTACAAACTAGGGCCTGTAGGACCTGCCTTGTTGATAGTGCTGTTAAGAAGGTAGAAACTAGGGCATGTAGGACCTGCCTTGTTTATAGTGTTATTCAGAAGGTACAAACTAGGGCCTGTAGGACCTGCCTTGTTGATAGTGTTGTTAAGAAGGTAGAAACTAGAGCCTGTAGGACCTGCCTTGTTGATAGTGGTGTTAAGAAGGTAGAAACTAGGGCCTGTAGGACCTGTCTTGTTGATCGTTTTGTTAAGAAGGTACAAACTAGGGCCGGTAGGACCTGCCTTGTTTATAGTGTTATTCAGAAGGTACAAACTAGGGCCTGTAGGACCTGCCTTGTTGATAGTGCTGTTAAGAAGGTAGAAACTAGGGCCTGTAGGACCTGCCTTGTTGATAGTGGTGTTAAGAAGGTAGAAACTAGGGCCTGTAGGACCTGCCTTGTTGATAGTGTTGTTAAGAAGGTAGAAACTAGGGCCTGTAGGACCTGCCTTGTTGACAGTGTTGTTAAGAAGGTAGAAACTAGGGCCTGTAGGACCTGCCTTGTTGATAGTGTTGTTAAGAAGGTAGAAACTAGGGCCTGTAGGACCTGCCTTGTTGATAGTGTTGTTAAGAAGGTAGAAACTAGGGCCTGTAGGACCTGCCTTGTTGATAGTGTTGTTAAGAAGGTAGAAACTAGGGCCTGTAGGACCTGCCTTGTTGACAGTGTTGTTGTTAAGAAGGTAGAAACTAGGGCCTGTAGGACCTGCCTTGTTGACAGTGCTGTTAAGAAGGCAGAGTAGCGCTTTATTATGGACAGACTTCTCCCTATCTTAGCTACTGTTGTATCAATATGTTTTGACCATGACAGTTTACAATCCAGTGTTACTCCAAGCAGTTTAATCACCTCAACGTGCTCAATTTCCACATTATTCATTACGAGATGCACTGCAGTTGAGGTTTAGGGTTTAGTGAATGATTTGTCCCAAATACAATGCTTTTAGTTTTAGAAATATTTAGGACTAACTTATTCCTTGCCACCCGTTCTGAAAATAACTGCAGCTCTTTGTTAAGTGTTGCAGTCATTTCTGTCGCTGTTGTAGCTGACGTGTATAGTGTTGAGTCATCCGCATACGTAGACGCACTGATTGAAAAAAACAAGTGGCCTAAACAGCTACCCTGGGGAATTCCTGCTTCTACCTGGATTATGTTTGAGAGGCTTCAACAACCGGCTTGGAGTTTGACAAAAGCTACTTAAAGACTCTCAGACCATGAGAAACAAGAGTCTCTGGTCTGATGAAACCAAGATTGAACACTTTGGCGTGAATACCAAGCGTCACGTCTCAAGGAAACCTGGCATCATCCCAACGGTGAAGCATGGTGGTGGCAGCATCATGCTGTGGGGATGTTTTTTCGCGGCAGGGACTGGGAGACTAGTCAGGATCGAGGGAAAGATGAATGGAGCAAAGTACAGAGAGATCCTTGATGAAAAGGAACTCAGACTGGAGCAAAGATGCACCTTCCAACAGGACAATGACCCTAAGCTCAAAGGTGCTTCAACAACGTAGTGAATAAAGGGTCTGAATACTTATGTAAATGTTATATTTCAGTTTTTAATTTTCAATACATTTGCTAACATTTCTAAAAACCTGTTCCGTTGTCTTTCCTTTGCCCTCCTTCCCCAGCTCTACCTCTTCTCTACCCGTCATTCCCCAGCGCTACCTCTCCTGTACCCCTCCTTCCCCAGCTCTACCTCTCCTCTACCGTCCTTCCCCAGCTCTACCTCTCCTGTACCCCTCCTTCCCCAGCTCTACCTCTCCTCTACCTGTCCTTCCCCAGCTCTACCTCTCCTGTACCCCTCCTTCCCCAGCTTGACCTCTCCTTTACCTCTCCTGTACCTGTCCTTCCCCAGCTCTACCTCTCCTCTATCTCTCCTTCCCCAGCTCTACCTCTCCTGTACCCCTCCTTCCCTGCTCTACCTCTCCTGTACCCCTCCTTCCCCGCTCTACCTCTCCTCTACCCCTCCTTCCCCAGCTCTACCTCTCCTCTACCCCTCATTCCCCAGCTCTACCTCTCCTCTACCCCTCCTTCCCCAGCTCTACCTCTCCTCTACCCCTCATTCCCCAGCTCTACCTCTCCTCTACCCCTCCTTCCTCGCTCTACCTCTCCTCGACCTCTCCTGTACGCCTCCTGTACCCCTCCTTCCCCAGGTCTACCTCTCCTCTACATCTCCTGTACCCCTCCTTCCCCAGCTCTACCTCTCCTCTACCCCTCCTTCCCCAGCTCTACCTCTCCTCTACCTGTCCTTCCCCAGCTCTACCTCTCCTGTACCCCTCCTTCCCCAGCTTGACCTCTCCTTTACCTCTCCTGTACCTGTCCTTCCCCAGCTCTACCTCTCCTCTACCTCTCCTTCCCCAGCTCTACCTCTCCTCTACCCCTCATTCCCCGCTCTACCTCTCCTCTACCCCTCCTTCCCCAGCTCTACCTCTCCTCTACCCCTCATTCCCCAGCTCTACCTCTCCTGTACCCCTCCTTCCCCGCTCTACCTCTCCTCTACCCCTCCTTCCCCAGCTATACCTCTCCTCTACCCCTCATTCCCCAGCTCTACCTCTCCTCTACCCCTCCTTCCCCAGCTCTACCTCTCCTCTACCCCTCATTCCCCAGCTCTACCTCTACCCCTCCTTCCCCGCTCTACCTCTCCTCGACCTCTCCTGTACGCCTCCTGTACCCCTCCTTCCCCAGGTCTACCTCTCCTCTACATCTCCTGTACCCCTCCTTCCCCAGCTCTACCTCTCCTCTACCCCTCCTTCCCCAGCTCTACCTCTCCTCTACCCGTCCTTCCCCAGCTCTACCTCTCCTGTACCCCTCCTTCCCCAGCTCTACCTCTCCTGTACCCCTCCTTCCCCAGCTCTACCTCTCCTGTACCCCTCCTTCCCCAGGTCTACCTCTCCTCTACCTCTCCTGTACTCCTCCTCCCCCAGCTCCACCTCTCCTCTACCCGTCCCTCCCCAGCTCTACCTCCTCTACCCATCCTTCCCCAGCTCTACCTCTCCTGTACCCCTCCTTCCCCAGGTCTACCTCTCCTCTACCTCTCCTGTACCCCTCCTTCCCCAGCTCTACCTCTCCTGTACCCCTCCTTCCCCGCTTTACCTCTCCTCTACCCCTCCTTCCACAGCTCTACCTCTCTTTCCCCAGCTCTACCTCCCCTCTACCCCTCCTTCCCCAGCTCTACCTCTCCTCTACCTGTCCTTCCCCAGCTCTACCTCTCCTGTACCCCTCCTTCCCCAGCTTGACCTCTCCTTTACCTCTCCTGTACCTGTCCTTCCCCAGCTCTACCTCTCCTCTACCTCTCCTTCCCCAGCTCTACCTCTCCTGTACCCCTCCTTCCCTGCTCTACCTCTCCTGTACCCCTCCTTCCCCGCTCTACCTCTCCTCTACCCCTCCTTCCCCAGCTCTACCTCTCCTCTACCCCTCATTCCCCAGCTCTACCTCTCCTCTACCCCTCCTTCCCCAGCTCTACCTCTCCTCTACCCCTCATTCCCCAGCTCTACCTCTCCTCTACCCCTCCTTCCTCGCTCTACCTCTCCTCGACCTCTCCTGTACGCCTCCTGTACCCCTCCTTCCCCAGGTCTACCTCTCCTCTACATCTCCTGTACCCCTCCTTCCCCAGCTCTACCTCTCCTCTACCCCTCCTTCCCCAGCTCTACCTCTCCTCTACCTGTCCTTCCCCAGCTCTACCTCTCCTGTACCCCTCCTTCCCCAGCTTGACCTCTCCTTTACCTCTCCTGTACCTGTCCTTCCCCAGCTCTACCTCTCCTCTACCTCTCCTTCCCCAGCTCTACCTCTCCTCTACCCCTCATTCCCCGCTCTACCTCTCCTCTACCCCTCCTTCCCCAGCTCTACCTCTCCTCTACCCCTCATTCCCCAGCTCTACCTCTCCTGTACCCCTCCTTCCCCGCTCTACCTCTCCTCTACCCCTCCTTCCCCAGCTATACCTCTCCTCTACCCCTCATTCCCCAGCTCTACCTCTCCTCTACCCCTCCTTCCCCAGCTCTACCTCTCCTCTACCCCTCATTCCCCAGCTCTACCTCTACCCCTCCTTCCCCGCTCTACCTCTCCACGACCTCTCCTGTACGCCTCCTGTACCCCTCCTTCCCCAGGTCTACCTCTCCTCTACATCTCCTGTACCCCTCCTTCCCCAGCTCTACCTCTCCTCTACCCCTCCTTCCCCAGCTCTACCTCTCCTCTACCCGTCCTTCCCCAGCTCTACCTCTCCTGTACCCCTCCTTCCCCAGCTCTACCTCTCCTGTACCCCTCCTTCCCCAGTTCTACCTCTCCTGTACCCCTCCTTCCCCAGCTCTACCTCTCCTGTACCCCTCCTTCCCCAGGTCTACCTCTCCTCTACCTCTCCTGTACTCCTCCTCCCCCAGCTCCACCTCTCCTCTACCCGTCCCTCCCCAGCTCTACCTCCTCTACCCATCCTTCCCCAGCTCTACCTCTCCTGTACCCCTCCTTCCCCAGGTCTACCTCTCCTCTACCTCTCCTGTACCCCTCCTTCCCCAGCTCTACCTCTCCTGTACCCCTCCTTCCCCGCTTTACCTCTCCTCTACCCCTCCTTCCACAGCTCTACCTCTCTTTCCCCAGCTCTACCTCCCCTCTACCCCTCATTCCCCAGCTCTACCTCTCCTCTACCCCTCCTTCCCCAGCTCTACCTCTCCTCTACCTCTCCTGTACCCCTCATTCCCCAGCTCTACCTCTCCTCTACCCGTCCTTCCCCAGCTCTACCTCTCCTCCAGCCCTCCTGTACCCCTCCTTCCCCAGCTCTACCTCTCCTCTACCCCTCCTTCCCCAGCTCTACCTCTCCTCTACCTCTCCTGTACCCCTCCTTCCCCAGCTCTACCTCTCCTCTATCCCTCCTTCCCCAGCTCTACCTCTCCTCTACCCCTCCTTTTCCTGCTCTACCTCTCCTCTACCCCTCCTTCCCCAGCTCTACCTCTCCTCTACCTCTCCTGTACCCCTCATTTCCCAGCTCTACCTCTCCTCTACCCCTCCTTCCCCAGCTCTACCTCTCCTCTACCTCTCCTGTACCCCTCATTTCCCAGCTCTACCTCTCCTCTACCCCTCCTTCCCCAGCTCTACCTCTCCTGTAGCCCTCCTTCCCCGCTTTACCTCTCCTCTACCCCTCCTTCCCCACCTCTACCTCTCCTCTACCCCTCCTTCCCCAGCTCTACCTCTCCTGTACCCCTCCTTCCCCGCTCTACCTCTCCTCTACCCCTCCTTCCCCGCTCTACCTCTCCTGTACCCCTCCTTCCCCAGCTCTACCTCTCCTGTACCCCTCCTTCCCCAGCTCTACCTCTCCTCTACCCCTCCTCCTACCTATCCTGTCCCCCTTTTCTCCCCCCCGCTCTACATCTCCTCTACCCTCCCCGCTCTGTGTGTAACACTGTCACATGCAGACTGTTAAACACACATTCTTTACCTTCTCTGATCTGCTCTGGTCAGAGGTTGATGAGGGGTTGATGACGTACTATAACGGATTGTTACTGAACTCTGGTAGAACTAAACCATCTTAACATTCTGTATTCTGAAGGTTCCATTTGCCATTCACCTTTAAGCTCCTTCCAGAGGGAGGAGGCTGGGTAACTCTAAATCAGGTCTATTATACTGGTGGTTCGCGGGGGCTCCCAGATACACCAGAGCGTTGCTCTTTGATAGAGAGAGAGAGAGAGAGAGAGAGAGAGCAGCCGATGTGAGCTTAGCGAGGAGATTGTTTCGTCTCTTTGATGGGAGAGACTTCCCATCAAAAGCTAGTCAGCTGAGAAAGGCCATGAATGAAAGATTTCTATGTGTAAAAATCAACAAAACAAGACAAGGAAGAGAAAGAAATAGTAAAGGAACAGAATGTGATGCTAGTCAGCTGAGAAAGGCCATGCAGAGAAGGGTTCCCATGTGGAAATAAAAACAAAACATGAAGCTATGTATTTAAAACGGACAGGGAAGCAAAAAGCAATTACTGGGATGCAGGTCAACTGTGTTATAAATGTAGAGGTATATAATAACAGGTCAACTGTGTTATACATGTAGAGGTATATAATAACAGGTCAACTGTGTTATACATGTAGAGGTATATAATAACAGGTCAACTGTGTTATAAATGTAGAGGTATATAATAACAGGTCAACTGTGTTATACATGTAGAGTTATATAATAACAGGTCAACTGTGTTATAAATGTAGAGGTATATAATCTCAGGTCAACTGTGTTATACATGTAGAGGTATATAATCACAGTAGAGGTATATAATCACAGGTCAACTGTGTTATAAATGTAGAGGTATATAATAACAAGTCAACTGTGTTATAAATGTAGAGGTATATAATCTCAGGTCAACTGTGTTATACATGTAGAGGCATATAATAACAGTAGAGGTATATAATAACAGGTCAACTGTGTTATACATGTAGAGGTATATAATAACAGGTCAACTGTGTTATAAATGTAGAGGTATATAATCTCAGGTCAGCTGTGTTATAAATGTAGAGGTATATAATCACAGGTCAACTGTGTTATAAATGTAGAGGTATATAATAACAGGTCAACTGTGTTATAAATGTAGAGGTATATAATAACAGGTCAACTGTGTTATACATGTAGAGGTATATAATAACAGGTCAACTGTGTTATAAATGTAGAGGTATATAATAACAGGTCAACTGTGTTATAAATGTAGAGGTATATAATAACAGGTCAACTGTGTTATAAATGTAGAGGTATATAATAACAGGTCAACTGTGTTATAAATGTAGAGGTATATAATCTCAGGTCAACTGTGTTATACATGTAGAGGTATATAATCACAGTAGAGGTATATAATAACAGGTCAACTGTGTTATAAATGTAGAGGTATATAATCACAGTAGAGGTATATAATAACAGGTCAGCTGTGTTATAAATGTAGAGGTATATAATAACAGGTCAACTGTGTTATACATGTAGAGGTATATAATCACAGGTCAACTGTGTTATAAATGTAGAGGTATATAATAACAGGTCAACTGTGTTATAAATGTAGAGGTATATAATAACAGGTCAACTGTGTTATAAATGTAGAGGTATATAATAACAGGTCAACTGTGTTATAAATGTAGAGGTATATAATAACAAGTCAACTGTGTTATAAATGTAGAGGTATATAATAACAGGTCAACTGTGTTATAAATGTAGAGGTATATAATAACAGGTCAACTGTGTTATAAATGTAGAGGTATATAATCTCAGGTCAACTGTGTTATACATGTAGAGGCATATAATAACAGTAGAGGTATATAATAACAGGTCAACTGTGTTATACATGTAGAGGTATATAATAACAGGTCAACTGTGTTATAAATGTAGAGGTATATAATCTCAGGTCAGCTGTGTTATAAATGTAGAGGTATATAATCACAGGTCAACTGTGTTATAAATGTAGAGGTATATAATAACAGGTCAACTGTGTTATAAATGTAGAGGTATATAATAACAGGTCAACTGTGTTATACATGTAGAGGTATATAATAACAGGTCAACTGTGTTATAAATGTAGAGGTATATAATAACAGGTCAACTGTGTTATCAATGTAGAGGTATATAATAACAGGTCAACTGTGTTATAAATGTAGAGGTATATAATAACAGGTCAACTGTGTTATAATTGTAGAGGCATATAATCTCAGGTCAACTGTGTTATACATGTAGAGGTATATAATCACAGTAGAGGTATATAATAACAGGTCAACTGTGTTATAAATGTAGAGGTATATAATCACAGTAGAGGTATATAATAACAGGTCAACTGTGTTATAAATGTAGAGGTATATAATAACAGGTCAACTGTGTTATAAATGTAGAGGTATATAATAACAGGTCAACTGTGTTATAAATGTAGAGGTATATAATAACAGGTCAACTGTGTTATAAATGTAGAGGTATATAATAACAGGTCAACTGTGTTATAAATGTAGAGGTATATAATAACAGGTCAACTGTGTTATAAATGTAGAGGTATATAATCACAGGTCAACTGTGTTATAAATGTAGAGGTATATAATCACAGTAGAGGTATATAATCACAGGTCAACTGTGTTATAAATGTAGAGGTATATAATCACAGGTCAACTGTGTTATAAATGTAGAGGTATATAATCACAGTAGAGGTATATAATCACAGGTCAACTGTGTTATAAATGTAGAGGTATATAATCACAGGTCAACTGTGTTATACATGTAGAGGTATATAATAACAGGTCAACTGTGTTATAAATGTAGAGGTATATAATCACAGGTCAACTGTGTTATAAATGTAGAGGTATATAATAACAGGTCAACTGTGTTATACATGTAGAGGTATATAATAACAGGTCAACTGTGTTATACATGTAGAGGTATATAATCACAGTAGAGGTATATAATAACAGGTCAACTGTGTTATAAATGTAGAGGTATATAATAACAGGTCAACTGTGTTATAAATGTAGAGGTATATAATCTCAGGTCAACTGTGTTATAAATGTAGAGGTATATAATCTCAGGCCAACTGTGTTATACATGTAGAGGTATATAATCACAGTAGAGGTATATAATCTCAGGTCAACTGTGTTATACATGTAGAGGTATATAATCACAGTAGAGGTATATAATCACAGGTCAACTGTGTTATAAATGTAGAGGTATATAATAACAGGTCAACTGTGTTATACACGTAGAGGTATATAATAACAGGTCAACTGTGTTATACATGTAGAGGCATATAATAACAGTAGAGGTATATAATCACAGGTCAACTGTGTTATACCTGTAGAGGTATATAATCACAGTAGAGGTATATAATCACAGGTCAACTGTGTTATAAATGTAGAGGTATATAATAACAGGTCAACTGTGTTATACATGTAGAGGTATATAATAACAGGTCAACTGTGTTATAAATGTAGAGGTATATAATAACAGTAGAGGTACATAATCACAGGTCAACTGTGTTATAAATGTACAGGAATATAATCACAGGTCAACTGTGTTATACATGTAGAGGTATATAATAACAGGTCAACTGTGTTATAAATGTACAGGAATATAATCACAGGTCAACTGTGTTATACATGTAGAGGTATATAATCACAGGTCAACTGTGTTATAAATGTAGAGGTATATAATCACAGGTCAACTGTGTTATAAATGTAGAGGTATATAATAACAGGTCAACTGTGGTATACATGTAGAGGTATATAATCACAGGTCAACTGTGTTATAAATGTGTTCCATTATTGAAACAAGTTGATGTATAATCACAGTAGAGGTGTATAATCACAGTATAGTTGTATATTCACAGTAGAGGTGTATAATCACAGTATAGTTGTATATTCACAGTAGAGGTGTATAATCACAGTAGAGATATATAATCACAGAAGAGGTATATAATCACAGTAGAGGTGTATAATCACAGTATAGGTTTATAATCACAGTAGAGGAATATAATCACAGTAGAGGTGTATAATCACAGTAGAGGTGATTATGATTATATAATCGCAGTAGAGGTATATAATCACAGTAGAGGTGTAAAATCGCAGTAGAGGTGTATAATCACAGTAGAGGTGTATAATCACAGTAGAGGTGTATAATCACAGTAGAGGTGATTATGATTATATAATCACAGTAGAGGTGTATAATCGCAGTAGAGGTGTAAAATCACTGTAGAGGTGTATAATCACAGTAGAGGTGTATAATCACAGAAGAGGTGTATAATCACAGTAGAGGTGATTATGATTATATAATCACAGTAGAGGTATATCATCACAGAAGAGGTGTATAATCACAGTAGAGGTGATTATGATTATATAATCACAGTAGATGTATATAATCACATTAGAGGTGTATATTCACAGTAGAGGTTTATAATCTCAGTAGAGGTGTATAATCACAGTAGAGGTGTATAATCACAATAGAGGTGATTATGATTATATAATCACAGTAGATGTATATAATCACATTAGAGGTGTATATTCACAGTAGAGGTTTATAATCTCAGTAGAGGTGTATAATCACAGTAGAGGTGTATAATCACAATAGAGGTGATTATGATTATATAATCACAGAAGAGGTGTATAATCACAGTAGAGATGTATAATCACAGTAGAGGTGTATAATCACAGTAGAGGTATATAATCACAGTATAGGTGATTATAATTATATAATCACAGTAGAGGTATATACTCACAGTAGAGGTATATAATCACAGTAGAGGTATATAATCACAGTAGAGGTGTATAATCACAGTAGAGGTGTATAATAACAGTATAGGTGTATAATCACAGTAGAGGAATATAATCATAGTAGAGGTATATAATCACAGTAGAGGTATATACTCACAGTAGAGGTATATAATCACAGTAGAGGTATATAATCACAGTAGAGGTATATAATCACAGTAGAGGTATATACTCACAGTAGAGGTATATAATCGCAGTAGAGGTATATAATCACAGTAGAGGTATATACTCACAGTAGAGGTATATAATCACAGTAGAGGTGTATAATCACAGTAGAGGTATATAATCACAGTAGAGGTGTATAATCACAGTAGAGGTATATAATCACAGTAGAGGTATATACTCACAGTAGAGGTATATAATCACAGTAGAGGTATATAATCACAGTAGAGGTGTATAATCACAGTAGAGGTATATAATCACAGTAGAGGTATATACTCACAGTAGAGGTATATAATCATAGTAGAGGTATATAATCACAGTAGAGGTATATAATCACAGTAGAGGTGTATAATCACAGTAGAGGTATATAATCACAGTAGAGGTATATAATCATAGTAGAGGTATATAATCACAGTAGAGGTATATAATCATAGTATAGGTATATAATCACAGTATAGGTGATTATAATTATATAATCACAGTAGAGGTATATACTCACAGTAGAGGTATATAATCACAGTAGAGGTGTATAATCACAGTAGAGGTGTATAATCACAGTAGAGGTTTATAATCACAGTAGAGGTGTATAATCACAGTAGAGGTGTAATCACAGTAGAGGTGTATAAGCACAGTAGAGGTATATAATCACAGTAGAGGTGTATAATCACAGTAGAGGAATATAATCACAGTAGAGGTTTATAATCACAGTAGAGGTATATGATCACAGTAGACGTGTATAATCACAGTAGAGGTATATAATCACAGTAGAAGTATATAACCTGAGTTTGCTAATTCCTCCTCCTTCTCCTCCTCCTTCTCGTCCTCCTTCTCCTCCTGCTTCTCCTCTTCCTGCTCTGCACTTTATTGTACTCATTTTCTCACCTGTAAACACACACACCAGAGATGTTATACACACACCAGAGATATTATACACACACCAGAGATATTATACACACACACCAGAGATATTATACACACACCAGAGATATTATACACACACAACAGAGATATTATACACACACCAGAGATATTATACACACACACCAGATATATTATACACACACCAGAGATATTATACACACACCAGAGATATTATACACACACCAGAGATATTATACACACACAACAGAGATATTATACACACACACCAGAGTTATTATACACACACACCAGAGATACTATACACACACACCAGAGATATTATACACACACCAGAGATATTATACACACACCAGAGATATTATACACACACCAGAGATATTATACACACACACCAGAGATATTATACACACACCAGAGATATTATACACACACCAGAGATATTATACACACACCAGAGATATTATACACACACCAGAGATATTATACACAAACCAGAGATATTATACACACACCAGAGATATTATACACACACCAGAGATATTATACACACACTAGAGATATTATACACACACACCAGAGACATTACACACACACCAGAGATATTATACACCCAGGAGAGATATTATACACACAGGAGAGATATTATACACACACCAGAGACATTACACACTCACCAGAGATATTATACACACAGGAGAGATATTATACACACAGGAGAGATTTTATATACACACCAGAGATATTATACACAAACCAGAGATATTATACACACACCAGAGATATTATATACACAGGAGAGATATTACACACACACCAGAGATATTATAAACACACCAGAGATATTATACACACTCCAGAGATATTATAAACACACCAGAGATATTAAATACACACCAGAGATATTATACACACACTAGAGATATTATACACACACCAGAGATATTATAAACACACCAGAGATATTATACACACACCAGAGATATTACACACTCACCAGAGATATTATACACATACCAGAGATATTACACACACCAGAGATATTACACACTCACCAGAGATATTACACACACACCAGAGATATTATACACACACCAGAGATATTACACACACACCAGAGATATGATACTGTAAGGGGAGCGTAGCTGGTGGCAGAGAAGTCCGACGCAGGAGAACAGAACTGGGTGAACCCACAAACCCCACAACGGCCCCACAAACTGCAGACCCAGCTTCCGGCAGGGCAGGCGAAGGGGCAGGTTTCGGGTCGAGAGCCAGACCCGATCCCCTGGTGCTAACACCGGGGCCTCACTGCGGTGACGGTCTGCGCCGGCTTTCTGGCTCAGCACGGCACGCTGAAGGTGAACATGGGCGGCGTCCCATGTTTCCTCCGCTCGCCGGAAACAGTCGTCCACCGCAGGAGCCTCGGTCTGACTCTGATGCCAAGGAGCCAGAACTGGCTTATACCCTAATACGCACTGGAAGGGGGAGAGGCACCCCGTAGTGCCGGAAGACGTGTGTAAACAAGGCCTCTGCAGTCTGTGGGGCCGTAGGGAGACCGGGCAGCGGGAGGAGACGGCAAGACTTAGAGAAACGGTCCACAACGACCAGGATCGTGGTGTTTCCCTGTGAGGGAGACTTGTGTACGTGCTGCTGTGCGTTTTGTTGCCAACCTTACTTTGCTACCTGACAACTTTACGTTTTTTACTTTTTAATCACCGTTTATATATATATTTTTTTCCCTCATTCAACTTTTTCACTCCGGATGCTTTATCTGGACGTGGTTCGTCAGGATCTCCAACAGCCGAAGCTAAGTAGTAACATTAACATGATGCCTTCTAATTGCAGTCGCTGTACTCATAATATACAGGAGAACAATCGCCTTAAGGCGAGGATAGCTGTGCTGCAAGCCCAGCTTCAGACGCAACCGTTAGGCAAGGATAATTTCAGTGTAGGAAAGGATGAAACAACGTTTGTGCCACCAGTAAGTACAGATAGTAACGTTAGTATAAATCCTCTCGCACGGTCCCCGCAGCCGGACAACTTTCTCATGGCTTCTGGAGGGAAATGCTGTAGGAATGCTCAACCGGTGTCGCTCATTCAGCCGACAGAAACTTTCAACCGGTTTTCCCCATTAAGCAGCGAGTCGGAGCCAGAGGCCGAGCCTTCTCTGGTCTCTCCTCCTCCCGTTACAGGGTCTGAGACGCATCCCACCATTAGCCGCTACCTGACCAAAGCTTCGGTAGTAGTTGGCAAACGCTAGGAACCGCTGCACCTCCTTTACCATGGTGGGAGATGGCCAATTATGCACGGCTGATATGCAGTCATTTTCCATCTCCACCCCTGATGTGGAAATGCGGTACCCTAGGAAGGAGACGGACTGCTGGAAGAACAGGCATTTCTCAGCCTTGACGTACAGGTCATGCTCCAACAGTCGACCAAGCACCTTGCGCACCAGGGACACATGCTCGGCGCATATAGCACGGTGGAGACCTGGTCTGGGCTTTCCGCCGTAGTAGCACCTACGGAAACCCCTAAACACCTCCCCGAGCACTCTCGCGACCACCCCGTGAGAGCCCTCCGTTGCCATGAAACAGTGAGGTCATGACAAGCTAACCAGGGTAGGCCTAGCACCACGGGAAACGCAAGAGAGTCAATGAGAAAGAGAGTATGATGGCTGCTCACTGCCAGGGTTTCCTGCTTCAGTTGGAATTATGCCTGGCCACCGTCCACCCAGCTCCTTTGGTCCGTGAAAGGGTTTCCGCCCTCATCTTATGCCTCTCGGGGAAAGCCCTGGAGTCATCAATATACACCACTACACCCTGCCCGTGCAGGTCCCTGAAAATCTCATCTACAAAGGCTTGGAAGACTGATGGAGCATTCATCAACCCGTACGGCATGATGAGGGTTCTCATAATGCCCTGAGGTCGTACTGAACACCGTCTTCCACTCGTCTCCCTCCCGAACACCAGGTTGTAACGCGCTCCTGAGATCTAGTTTGGTGAAGAAGCGCGTCCCGTGCACTGACTCAATCGCCGTGGCGATAAGAGGTAGCGGGTAACTATACCTCATAGTGATCTGATTTAGGCCTCGATAGTCAATACACGGGCGCAGACCTCCCCTATAATAATACCCCTATAACATGCCTATAACACTCCTATAACACCTCTATTACACTCATATAACACCCCTATAATAATACCCCTATAACACCCCTATAATAATACCCCTATAACATGCCTATAACACTCCTATAACACCCCTATAACACCCCTATAACACCCCTATAACACCCCTATAATACCCCTATAACACCCCTATAACACCCCTATAACACCCCTATAACATGCCTATAACACTCCTATAACACCCCTATAACACTCATATAACACCCCTATAATAATACCCCTATAACACCCCTATAATAACCCCCTATAACACCCCTATAACACCCCTATAACACTCCTATAACACTCATATAACACGCCTATAATAATACCC
This sequence comes from Oncorhynchus clarkii lewisi, assembly GCF_045791955.1. NCBI lineage: Eukaryota > Metazoa > Chordata > Actinopteri > Salmoniformes > Salmonidae > Oncorhynchus > Oncorhynchus clarkii. The sequence goes on along the minus strand of NC_092175.1, from coordinate 46,742,818 downwards.
CTATAACAACCCTATAATAACCCCCCTATAATACTCCTATAACACTCCTATTACACCCCTATAACACTCCAGTAACACTCCTATAGCACCCCTATAACACTCATATAACACCCCTATAATAGTACCCCTATAACAACCCTATATTAACCCCCTATAATACCCATATAACACCCCTATAACACTCATATAACACCCCTATATTAACCCCCTATAATACCCCTATAACACCCCTATAACACTCATATAACACCCCTATAATAGTACCCCTATAACACCCCTATAATAACCCCCTATAACACCCCTATAATAACCCCTTATAACACTCCTATAACACCCCTATAACACACCTATAACGCCTCTATAATACCCCTATAACACCCCTATAACACCCTTATAACACCCCTATAACACCCCTATAACACCCTTACAATACCCCTATAACACCCCTATAACACTCCTATAACACCCCTATAATAATACCCCTATAACACCCCTATAATAACCCCCTATAACACCCCTATAACACTCACATAACACTCATATAACACCCCTATAATAATACCCCTATAACACCCCTATAATACCCTTACAATACCCCTATAATACCCCTATAACACCCCTATAACACCCTTACAATACCCATATAACACCCCTATAACACTCATATAACACCCCTATAATAATACCTCTATAATAACCCCCTATAATACTCCTATAACACTCCTATTACACCCCTATAACACTCCAGTAACACTCCTATAACACCCCTATAACACACCTATAACGCCTCTATAATACCCCTATAACACCCCTATAACACCCTTATAATACCCCTATAACACCCCTATAACACCCTTATAATACCCCTATAACACCCCTATAACACTCATATAACACCCCTATAACACCCTTATAATACCCCTATAACACCCCTATAACACTCATATAACACCCCTATAACACCCCTATAACACCCTTACAATACCCCTATAATAATACCCCTATAACAACCCTATAATAACCCCCTATAACACCCCTATAACACTCCTATTACACCCCTATAACACTCCAATAACACTCCTATAGCACCCCTATAACACTCATATAATACCCCTATAATAATACCCCTATAACACCCCTATAATAACCCCCTATAACACCCCTTTAATAATACCCCTATAACACCCCTATAATGATACCCATATACCACATATATACCACATCTATATACATATATACCACATCTACCATATAACAACACCCCTGTAACACCCCTATAACACCCATATAATAACCCCCGAACACCCCTATACCGCCCCTATACCACCCCCATAACACCCCTATAACACCCCCATGTCTCTCCTATATGTTTCTCCTGGTCCCTGACTTGTGAAAATAGTTACTCAAACAATAGAGTAGCAGCTCGACTAGGGCGCATCAACTTCTCTGCATTCTCCCAAATCCGAATATCAATCAATTATATAAACTTGAGTTGCAACAAAAAAAATGAAAGCAAAATGAACACACACGGCCGTACGTGCTTAGCCTACCTGTGTCTGTGAGTAGAGAGTGTCCAGCGGTGTCCGGTAAAAACGGATGACTCCCTATCGCGCATATAACGAGTGTCGTCCGGAGAGATAAACGATAGTATCGTGTGTGAAAATAATGAGCCGAAGGAACGACTGTTACCTAGTATTGAACCCTCTGACTGACGTGTTTTAATACCATCTGCGTGACTTAATCAGCAGGCTGTTATAATCCGGTAAGGTTCTGAACTGTGGGAGGATCTACACAACAAAACAACGGTGGGTTATTTTCCCAACCCAATAGATTGTTCACAGCTATTGGGTCATTTTTGCTTGGATATTTTCTGTTTTATAAATAACACAACAAGTTGGGTTTAAAGTGAGTAGGCTCCTGAAAGAAATGTAAAAATGTTTGCTCCATATGGAGGACCAAACCTGCCATAATAATAAATAAATAAATGCATCCACACATAATTAAATAAATAAGCAAAGAATTACAAAAATACTGGCTTTCATTTTCTCTATGTATCTGCATGTATTAAATTATTTACCTTATTTCAAATTGTTTTAAAACTTTAATTCACTTCATTAATGTATATATTTGTGTATTTCTTCCTCCAATGTGATAATGAGGTGGTGTCAATCGGTGGGCGGTATCTAACACACCAGTGGTTGATCGACGTCACTGCGTGTTGCACCTTTTTGAAGATATTTGTGTGAACTCTTCACAGTTGTGAACATTTCATGGACCCAAGATGCATAGGCAAGGATGTACAACGCGTACTGTATGCCCCAATTCAATCCTGAAGTCTAATACATACACAGTGCGATTTAGACTGATTTGAATTGTTTTTGTCCATTTAACTAATAATTGTCTTCTGTTGAATTTATATAACAATATTACACACTTGTTAAGCATTATCTAGTCCAAATATGGCATGATTACACTATTTGTATCCGTTTGCATCAGTTTCAATACGGGACTTTTTATGTTGAAGGTGAACTGCAAATTCCACTGTTGTTTCTAATCTTCACATTGGTTGCTCTGGCAGTGCTGGCCGCTGGCCGAAAACAACTAATCTCCAGATTAGCTGCTTTTCTGCATCGAAAACGTGGGTCAGCTAGCTGCTACAAGGGACACATACAGTGGCAAGAAAAAGTATGTGAATCCTGTGGAATTACCTGGATTTACCTGGATGAATTACCTGGATTTACCTGGATGAATTACCTGGATTTACCTGGATGAATTACCTGGATTTACCTGGATGAATTACCTGGATTTACCTGGATGAATTACCTGGATTTACCTGGATGAATTACCTGGATTTACCTGGATGAATTACCTGGATTTACCTGGATGAATTACCTGGATTTACCTGGATGAATTACCTGGATTTCTGCATCAATTGGTCATACAATTTGATCTGATCTTCATCTAAGTCACAACAATAGACAAACAGTCTACTTAAACTAATAACACACAAACAATTATACGTTTTCATGTCTTTATTGAACACAGCGTGTAAACATTCACAGTGCAGGGTAGTACAAGTATGTGAACCCTTGGATTTAATAACTGGTTGACTCTCCTTTGGCAGCAATAACCTCAAACAAATGTTTTCTCTAGTTGTGGATCAGACCTGCACAACAGTCACGAGGAATTTTGGACCATTCCTCTTTAAAAAACTGTTTCAGTTCAGCAATATTCTTGGGATGTCTGGTGTGAACCGCTCTCGAGGTCACGCCACAGCATCTCAATCAGATTGAGGTCAGGACTCTGACTGGGCCACTCCAGAAGGTGTATTTTCTTCTGTTGAAGCCATTCTGTTGTTGATTTACCTCTGTGTTTTGGGTCGTTGTCCTGTTGCATCATCCAACTTCTGTTGAGCTTCCATTGGCGGACAGATACATTATCCTGCAAAATGTCTTGATATACTTGGGAATTCGTTTTTCCACTGATGATAGCAAGCTGTCCAGGCCCTGAAGCCTCAAACCAGCCAACACCATGATGCTCCCTCCACTATACTTTATAGTTAGGTTTTGATGTTGGTGTGCTGTGCCTTTTTTTTCTCCCCGTAGTGTTGTGTGTTCCTTCCAAACAACTCAATTTCAGATTTATCTGTCCACAGGATATTTTGCCAGTAGCGCTGTGGAACGTCCAGGTGCTCTTTGCGAACTCCAGACGTGCAGCAATGGTTTTTGTGGACAGCAGTGGTTTCTTCCGTGGTGTCCTCCCACAAACACCATTCTTGTTTATTGTTTTTCGCATCGTAGACTCATCAACAGAGCATTCTGCTCTGTGATCTTGCAGTCATCTTTGCAGGACAGTCATTCCTAGGGGGAGTAGCAACAGTGCTGAACTTTCTCCATTTATAGACAATTTCTCTTACCGTGGATTGATGAACATCAAGGCTTTTAGAGATAGTTTGTAACCCTTTCCAGCTTTATGCAAGTCAACAACTCTTAATCTTAGGTCTTATGAGATCTTATTTGTTCGAGGCATGGTTCATATCAGGCAATGCTTCTTTGTGAACAGCAAACTTAAATTTTGTTTGTTTTTTATAGGGCAAGGCAGCTCTAACTACATTTCCAATTTAATCTCATTGATTGGACTCCAGGTGAGCTGACTCCTGACACCAATTAGCTTTTGGAGAAGTCATTAGCCTAGGGGTTCACATACTTTTTAAGTATTCAATATAAACAAGAAAAATACAATAATGTTTGTGTTATTAGTTTAAGCAGACTGTATTTGTCTGTTGTTGTGACTTAAATGAAGATCAGATAAAATGTTATGACCAATTGATGCAGAAATCCAGGTAACGCCAAAGGGTTCGCATACTTTTTCTTGCCACTGTAGGTGAACGAATATATTTGCCAGCTTTCCTCTGATTGATAAGGTTGATGAAAATGCCAATAACATAATAATAATAATAATAATCAAACAAATGTATTTATACGGTGTTGAAGTATTCACTATCTGTGCCGTTTTTCCTGTTGCATTACAACCTGCACTTTAAATAGGTTTTTATTTGGGTTTCATGTAATGGACATACACAAAATAGTCCAAATCGTTGAAGTGAAATGAAATAAAGAACTTGTTTCAGAAAATTCTAAAAAATGGAAAAGTGGGGCGTATATATGTATATGCTATGAAGCCCCTAAATAAGATCTGGTGCAACCAATTACCTTCAGAAGTCCTCCTCTGTGCAATCTAAGTATCTCATGATCTGTCACATGATCTCAGTATATATACACCTGTTCTGAAAGGTTCCTGAGTCTGCAACACCATCAAGCAAGCGACACCATAAAGATCAAGGAGCTCTCCAAACATTTCGGGGCTGCAGGGTAGCCTAGTGTTTAGAGTGTTGGACTAGTAACCAGAAGGTTGCACGTTCAAACCCCTGAGCTGACAAGGTACAAATCTGTCGTTCTGCCCCTGAACAGGCAGTTAACCCACTGTTCCTAGGCCATCATTGAAAATAAGAATTTGTTCTTAACTGACTTGCCTAGTTAAATTAAGGTAAAAACAATGTAAATGTCAGGGACAAAGTTGTGGAGATGTACAGATTCGGGTTGGGTTATAAAAAAATATCAGAAATTTTGAACATCCCAAGGAGAACCATTAAATCCATTATTAAAAAATTGAAAGAATATGACACCACAACAAACCTGCCAAGAGAGGGCCGCCCACCAAAACGCACATACCAGGCAAGGAGGGCATTAATCAGAGAGGCAATAAAGAGACCAAGATAACCCTGATGGAGCTGCAAAGCTCCTCAGTGGAGATTGGAGTATCTGTCCATAGGACCACTTTAAGCTGTACACTCCACAGAGCTGGGATTTACGGAAGAGTGGCCAGAAAAAAGACATTGCTTAAAGAAAAAAATAAGCAAACATGTTTGGTGTTCGCCAAAATCATGTAGGAGACTCCTCAAACATATGGAAGAAGGTACTCTGGTCAGAGTAAAACTGAGTTTTTTGGCCATCAAGGAAAACTCTATGTCTGGCACAAACCCAACACCTCTCATCACCCCGAGAACACCATCCCCACAGTGAAGCATGGTGGTGGCAGCATCATGCGGTGGGGATGTTTTTCATTGGTAGGGACTGGGAAACTGGTCAGAATTGAAGGAATGATGGCTGGTGCTAATTACAGGGACATTCTTGAAGGTAACCTTTTTCAGTCTTCCAGAGATTTGAGACTGGGACAGAGGTTCATCTTCCAGCAGGACAATGACCTTAAGCATACTGTTTAAGCAACACCCAGGTGGTTTAAGGGGAAACATTTAAATGTCTTGGAATTGCCTAAACTAAGCCCAGACCTCAATACAATTGAGAATTTGTGGTATGACTTAAAGATTGCTGTACACCAGTAGGAACCCATCTATATTTTTTAACCCCTTCTCGCCATATCCAATTGGTTGTTACAGTCTTGTCCCATCGCTGCAACTCCTGTACGGACTCGGGAGAGGCGAAGGTGGAGAGCCGTGTGTCTCTAAAACACAACCCCTCCAAGCCTCACTGCTTCTTGACACAATGCTTAACCCCGAAACCAGCCTCACCAATGAGTTGGAGGAAACACCTGGTGACCGTGTCAGCGTGGCTAGGCCCGGCCTGCCACAGGAGTCACTAGAGCACAATGGGACAAGGACTTCCCGGCCTGCCAAAGGAGTCACTAGAGCACAATGGGACAAGGACTTCCCGGCCTGCCACAGGAGTCACTAGACAGATTGTGTGATTTGCTTCAATTTTGTCATCACATACTGCGATTGGCTTGAGAGAAGGGTTGGATATATCTAATATCTAGATGTTCGTACCGTCCTTCTGTCATGGATTATTATTACCGGCTTAGTACACAAGGGGGTGCCAAAAAAACTGCAAAAAGCCCATTGGGCGTCTGTTACAAGAATGCTAACAAAATTAGCACAAATAATAGTGAATTTCCATGGAGGCTGCTAGTTAAATATGCTAACGAATGCCAACAAAAATAAACGAAGACAGACAGTCCAGCTCATAAAGTTATACATATATGAACTCAGCAAAAAAAGAAACGTCCCCTTTTCAGGATCCTGTCTTTCAAAGATAATCGTAAAAACACAAATAACTTCACAGATCTTCATTGTAAAGGGTTATAACACTGTTTCCCATACTTACATACATAAACAATTCATGAACATGCACCTGTGGAACGGTCGTTAAGACACTAGCAGCTTACAAAAGGTAGGCAATTAAAGTCACAGTTATCAAAACTTAGGACACTAAAGAGGCCTTTCTACTGACTCTGAAAAACACCAAAAGAAATATGCCCAGGGTCCCTGCTCATCTGCGTGAACGTGCCTTAGGCATGCTGCAAGGAGGAATGAGGACTGCAGATCTGGCCAGGGCAATAAATTGCGATGTCCGTACTGTGAGACGCCTAAGACAGCGCTACAGGGAGACAGGACAGACCACTGATCGTCCTCGCAGTGGCAGACCACGTGTAACAACACCTGCACAGGATTGGTACATCACACCTGCGGGACAGGTACAGGATGGCAACAACAACTGCCCGAGTTACACCAGGAACGCACAGTCCCTCCACCAGTGCTCAGACTATCCGAAATAGGCTGAGAGAGGCTGGACTGAGGGCTTGTAGGCCTGTTGTAAGGCAGGTCCTCACCAGACATCACCGGCAACAACTTCGCCTATGGGCACAAACCCACTGTCGCTGGACCAGACAGAGCTGGCAAAAAATGCTCTTCACTGACGAATCGCGGTTTTGTCTCACCAGGGATGATAGTCGGATTCGCGTTTATTGTCGAAGGAATGAGCGTTACACCGAGGCCTGTACTCGGGAGCGGGATCAATTTGGAGGTGGAGGTCGCGTCATGGTCAGCATCATCGGACTGAGTGTGTTGTCATTGCAGGCAATCTCAACGCTGTGCGTTACAAGGAAGACATCCTCCACCCTTATGTGGTACCCTTCTTGCAGGCTCATCCTGACATGACCCTCCAGCATGACAATGCCACCAGCCATACTGCTCATTCTGTGCATGATTTCCTGCAAGACAGGAATGTCAGTGTCGTGCCTTGGCCAGCGAAGAGCCCGGATCTCAGTCCCATTGAGCTCATCTAGGACCTGTTGGATCGGAGGGTGAGGGCTAGGGCCATTCCCCCCAGAAATGTCCGCGAACTTGCAGTTGCCTTGGTGGCAGAGTGGGGTAACATCTCACAGCAAGAACTGTCAAATCTGGTGCAGTCCACAAGGAGGAGATGCATTGCAAAACTTAGTGCAGCTGGTGGCCACACCAGTTACTGACGGTTACTTTTGATTTTGATCCCCCCCCCATTGTCCAAGGACACATTACTCCATTTCTGTTAGTAACATGTCTGTGGAACTTGTTCAGTTTATATCTCAGTTGTTGAATCTTGTTATGGCATACAAATATTTACACAGTTTGCTGAAAATAAACGCAGTTGACAGTGAGAGGACGTTTATTTTTTTGCTGAGTTTAGGTAGGAGCTACCAAATGTCATTTTTGGTGAGTTTGGACATTTACAAGTGAATGTGAATGAGAGACATTGCGCAAAGGTTTTTACGAATGCTTGTCTGAAGGAAGAACAGTACTGTCTCTGAGGCAGCATGTCAGCACCCTGTGTCTGTGTAGAGTCTGGAGTCTGAAGGAAGAACAGTACTGGCTCTGGAGCAGCATGTCAACACCCTGTGTCTGTGTGGAGTCTGGAGTCTATAGGAAGAACAGTACTGGCTCGAGAGCAGCATGTCAACACCCTGTGTATGTGTGGAGTCTGGAGTCTGAAGGAAGAACCGTACAGGCTCTGGAGTCTGGAGTCTGAAGGAAGAACAGTACTGGCTCTGGAGTCTGGAGTCTGAAGGAAGAACAGCTCTGGCTCTGGAACAGCATGTCAACACCCTGTGTCTGTGTGGAGTCTGGAGTCTGAAGGAAGAACAGTACTGGATCTGGAGCAGCATGTCAACACCCTGTATCTGTGTAGAGTCTGGAGTCTGAAGGAAGAACAGTACTGGATCTGGAGCAGCATGTCAACACTGTGTGTCTGTGTAGAGTCTGGAGTCTGAAGGAAGAACAGTACTGTCTCTGGAGCAGCATGTCAACACCCTGTGTCTGTATGGAGTCTGGAGTCTGAAGGAAGAACCGTACTGGCTCTGGAGCAGCATGTCAGCACCCTGTGTCTGTGTGGAGTCTGGATTCTGAAGGAAGAACAGTACTGGATCTGGAGCAGCATGTCAACACCCTGTGTCTGTGTGAAGTCTGGAGTCTGAAGGAAGAACAGTACTGGCTCTGGAGTCTGGAGTCTGAAGGAAGAACAGCTCTGGCTCTGGAGCAGCATTTCAACACCATGTGTCTATATGGAGTCTGAAGTCTGAAGGAAGAACAGTACTGGCTCTGGAGTCTGGAGTCTGAAGGAAGAACAGTACTGGCTCTGGAGCAGCATGTCAACACCCTGTGTCTGTGTGGAGTCTGGAGTTTGAAGGAAGAACAGCTCTGGCTCTGGAGCAGCATGTCAACACCCTTTGTCTGTGTGGAGTCTGGAGTCTGAAGGAAGAACCGTACTGGCTCTGGAGTCTGGAGTCTGAAGGAAGAACAGCTCTGTCTCTGGAGCAGCATGTCAGCACCCTGTGTCTGTGTGGAGTCTGGAGTCTGAAGGAAGAACAGTACTGTCTCTGGAGCAGCATGTCAGCACCCTGTGTCTGTGTGGAGTCTGGAGTCTGAAGGAAGAACAGTACTGGCTCTGGAGTCTGGAGTCACTAGGGCAATGGTCCTGCCTGCTCTGCTCAGAGGAGAGAGAGAGAGGAGCAGATGGGCTGAGAACAGAGAGGATAAAAAAGGAAATCAAAAGATAGCAGTGGCAGCTGGAAATGTAACTCATCCAAAGGGCTTTGACTTCAGCAGAAAGCAAAGGCAATATGATGCCCCGTCACATTATTAATTCAGCCACTTATTTAGATAACTAAGGGGCGGCAGGTAGCCTAGTGGTTAGAGCGTTGGGCCAGTAACCCAAAGGTTGCAAAATCAAATCCCCGAGCTGACAAGGTAAAAATCTGTTGTTCTGCCCCTGAACAAGACAGTTAACCCACAGTTCCTAGGCCGTCGTTGTAAATAAGAATTTGTTCTTAACTGACTTGCTTAGTTAAGTAAAAATAAAACTAGCAAGTTAAACGTAGGGGTCGCAGAATTCTTAATTTTTCACTGAGTAAAATACAGTTACTCTAGCCTGCTACTCTAGTGGTCTATTCTAGTCTTCTACTCTAGTCTGCTACTCTAGTCTACTACTCTAGTCTTCTACTCTAGTCTGCTACTCTAGTCTTCTACTCTAGTCTTCTACTCTAGTCTGCTACTCTAGTCTACTACTCTAGTCTTCTACTCTAGTCTACTACTCTAGTCTTCTACTCTAGTCTGCTACTCTAGTCTTCTACTCTAGTCTGCTACTCCCCCTTGGGTTGTGCCGTGGCGAAGATCTTTGTTGGCTATACTCAGCCTTGTCTCAGTAAGCTGGTAAGTTGGTGGTTGAAGATATCCCTCTAGTGGTGTGGGGGCTGTGCTTTGGCAAAGTGGGTGGGGTTATATCCTGCCTGTTTGGCCTTGTCCGGGGGTATGATCGGATGGGGCCACAGTGTCTCCTGACCACTCCTGTCTCAGCCTCCAGTATTTATGCTGCAGTAGTTTGTGTCGGGGGGCTAGGGTCAGTTTGTTATATCTGGAGTACTTCTCCTGTCCTATCTGGTGTCCTGTGTGAATTTAAGTATGCACTCTCTAATTCTCTCGTGCTACCTGTCCCAGACCTGCTGTTTTCAACTCTCTAGAGACAGCAGGAGCGGTAGAGATACTCTTAATGATTGGCTATGAAAAGCCAACTGACATTTACTCCTGAGGTGCTGACTTGTTGCACCCTCGACAACTACTGTGATTATTATTATTTGACCCTGCTGGTCATTTATGAACATTTGAACATCTTGGCCATGTTCTGTTATAATCTCCACCCGGCACAGCCAGAAGAGGACTGGCTACCCCTCATAGCCTGGTTCCTCTCTAGGTTTCTTCCTAGGTTTTGGCCTTTCTAGGGAGTTTTTCCTAGTCACCGTGCTTCTACACCTGCATTGCTTGCTGTTTGGGGTTTTAGGCTGGGTTTCTGTACAGCCCTTTGAGATATCAGCTGATGTAAGAAGGGCTATATAAATAAATTTGATTTGAAATAGTGATTATCTCCATGCTATGTTGGACAGTTGATGAGATCCATAAATAACAGTCTAAAACAAAGTTGACCTCTGTTTGATTTGTATTTTGTATTTATTATGGCTCCCCATTAGTTCCTGCCAAGACAGCAGCTACACTTCCTGGGGTTTATTATGGATCCCCATTAGTTCCTGCCAAGGCAGCAGCTACACTTCCTGGGGTTTATTATGGATCCCATTAGTTCCTGCCAAGGCAGCAGCTACTCTTCCTGGGGTTTATTATGGATCCCCTTTAGTTCCTGTCAAGGCAGCAGCTACTCTTCCTGGGGTTTATTATGGATCCCCATTAGTTCCTGTCAAGGCAGCAGCTACTCTTCCTGGGGTTTATTATGGATCCCCATTAGTTCCTGCCAAGGCAGCAGCTACTCTTCCTGGGGTTTATTATGTATCCCCATTAGTTCCTGTCAAGGCAGCAGCTACTCTTCCTGGGGTTTATTATGGATCCCCATTAGTTCCTGCCAAGGCAGCAGCTAATCTTCATGGGGTTTATTATGGATCCCTATTAGTTCCTGCCAAGGCAGCAGCTACTTTTCCTGGGGTTTATTATGGATCCCCATTAGTTCCTGCCAAGGCAGCAGCTACTCTTCCTGGGGTCCAGTAACATTAAGACAGTTTATATAATTTTAAAAACATTACAATCCATTCACAGACCATGTGCCCTCAGGCCCCTACTCCACCACTACCACATATCTACAGTACTAAATCCATGTGTGCATGTGTGTATAGTGCGTATGCTATCGTGTATGTGTAAGCATGTGTCTGTGCCAATGTGTGTGTCTCTTCACAGTCCCCGCTGTTCCATAAAGTGTTTTTTTATCTGTTTTTAAATCTGATTCTACTGCTGCATCAGTTACCTGATGTGGAATAGAGTTCCATGTAGTCATGGCTCTATGTAGTACTGTGGAATAGAGTTCCATGTAGTCATGTCTCTATGTAGTACTGTGGAATAGAGTTCCATGTAGTCATGTCTCTATGTAGTACTGTGGAATATAGTTCCATGTAGTCATGGCTCTATGTAGTACTGTGGAATAGAGTTCCATGTAGTCATGGCTCTATGTAGTACTGTGGAATAGAGTTCCATGTAGTCATGACTCTATGTAGTCAGGCTTTCCTCATCTTCAACGGAGTCACCTCTGAGACCAACACCACTGATCCCAGTCTTTCCTCTTTTTCAACAGGAGTCACCTCTGAGACAAACACCACTGATCCCAGGCTTTCCTCATCTTCAACGGAGTCACCTCTGAGACAAACACCACTGATCCCAGTCTTTCCTCATCTTCAACGGAGTCACCTCTGAGACAAACACCACTGATCCCAGTCTTTCCTCATCTTCAACGGAGTCACCTCTGAGACCAACACCACTGATCCCAGGCTTTCCTCATCTTCAACAGGAGTCACCTCTGAGACAAACACCACTGATCCCAGGCTTTCCTCATCTTCAACGGGAGTCACCTCTGAGACCAACACCACTGATCCCAGTCTTTCCTCATCTTCAACGGAGTCACCTCTAGCTGAAGGCTGTGGATTCCTGCTTTCCACTGTTTAATGTGTACGGTATAAATACCCCTGGGAGTCTGCCTCTGCTTGGGAGTTTCTCATGTTATGTAATTCAGCGCCAGGAGGAAGTCGCTCCAACTAAAAAAAAAAGTTACATTCCAGTCGTTTTTTTGTTTGTTTAATTTGTGGGTAAAATGGGTGGGCGGGAAAGAACTGCTTTTGAATGGTCCAGTATGTCCTAACCCTAACCCACACTGCATTTTGGAGCACAGAAAACCTTCTGACCACTACTGGGTGCGTTGTTGTTTCTAGGTCATTAACATATTCTGAGGCGTGTCTTGTAAGAGGCTGTATTTGATCAAGCCATTAGCTTAACTATTAAAATACCAGTTTCTGGAGTGTCTTTGATTCCCAACGTCTCCACGGTTCTCTGTGTGTTTACAAAGAAAGCCCCTGTGCATGCTGCCTTCACATTGATTTTCTAGTAGGTATTCATTTAACTGGAATGTGGTAGTAATTAATGCCCCATCAATTTAAAATGCAACGGGGACAGATCTGAGTGGCAGTAACGAAATAGTATTTTTTTTTAAATGCACAAAAAAACTGTATATGAACTGTAATTATTTATCTGTTCGCTTTTTAATAAATGCATTATTTTGCAAAGCACTGTCATTCGTCATTAGTATCTGAACAGGTTTTAAATGTTTATTATTCTCATTAAAACTTGAAATAATGAGAAGAAGAAGAAAAAAAAGAGTACATAAAATGAAAGAATAATATTATCTATGGATTATAATACACCAGCTATTGGGTTAAGTAGATAATCCACTGATTCAAACAGATTAAAATAACCCCAACGTAGGGTACAGCGCCTTCAGAACATATACAGACCCCTGGGTTCAGAAGGTTGGATTAAAATGGATTTAATTGGCTCTCTCTTTTTGTTGTTGTCAACGACACAAAAATACTCAGTGTTAGTGAAATAAGAAATAAAACACTAATATATCTTGATGACATAAATGTTCAACCCTCTGAGTCAGTAGATGTTAGAATCACCTTTGCCAACGATTACAGCTGTGATTCTTTATTATTTTGTTTAGGGGGTGGATCAGCTTTAATATTGCAGATAGATTGCAAGTGTAAGTGTCTGCATCATTTTCAATACCCCATATATGTATACATGTATATATCAGGGGAGGCTGGAGCCTGGCAGGTACACACTAGTGGAGGCTGCTTAGGAGAGGACGGTTCAGTGTAGTGGCCGTGGCTGGACTGGAGCCTGGCAGGTACACAGTAGTGGAGGCTGCTTAGGGGACGGTTCATAATAATGGCCGGAACGGATGGAATGGCATCAAACACCAGGTAACCATGGAAACCATGGAAACCATGGAAACCATGTGTTTGATGTATTTGATTCCATTCCACTAGTTCTGATTCAGTCATTACCACAAGCCTGTTCTCCCCAATTAAGGTGCCACCAACCTCCTGTGATATATATACATATATATATATATTGTAAATATATATATTATTTTAAATATATTTTTATAGAAAATATATATTTTCCTTCTCTTTTTCTCCTAACCCTACCACCCCTCCCTTAATTGGAATTTGAACTTTTTTAAAAACTAAATCCTGACAAATTGTTCAATGCTGCCAATCCCCCCCCCCCATCCTCCCTCCCTCCCTACACCACTCTCGCTCTAATCAGGGTTTAGACTAATCTCTCTGCTGCCCCCATCCTGATTGCTCTCTCTCTGTCTCTGGGTCCCCCAGGCTCCCTCCTCCCTGATTGGGAATGAGGGATTTGGGCTCAGAGAGAGAAATGGGGAGAGAGAGAAATGAAGAGAAAGAGGGTGAGAGAGAGATATGGAGAGAAACAGGGAGAGAGAGAAAGAGGGAGAGATGGAGAGAAAGAGGGAGAGAGATATGGAGAGAAGGAGAGAGACAAGGAGGGAGAGAAACAAAGAGGGAGAGATATGGAGAGAAACAGGGAGAGAGAGAGACAGACAGGAGGAGAGTAGCTGTTAGGGTTTAGAGTGTGCTGCCAAGTCATGTGACATTCCAGCGGGGGGAACTAGAGGAGGGGGAACCTTGGAAGAGGAGGAACATGGTTCAGGGGGGATCTTCTTTGGCATCGCACCAGGTCTAAGGCGGGAGGTGGTAACCATGACGATCAGTTATTGCTGCTGCTGAAGAGAACCAATCAGAACATCAACCAGACAGTCTAGTTTTAATGAACAAAACAACCTGCCCTCTTTTTTAGTATTTTATTGACTTTTTCACATTTCCAATGTAGTGTAATTGGAAGAGAAGAAAAGATAACAAAAAGGCACAAATTCACAGTAAAAGAAACAGAACGAGGGAGTGAGAGGGGGAGAGAGGGAGAGGGGGAGAGAGGGGAAGAGAGAGGGATAGAGGGAGAGAGAGAGAGGGAGAGAGAGAGCGGGAGAGAGGGGAAGAGAGAGGGATAGAGGGAGAGAGAGGGGGAGAGAGGGGAAGAGAGAGAAAGAGAGAGGGATAGAGGGAGAGAGAGAGAGGGAGAGAGAGAGCGGGAGAGTGAGAGAGAAGACAAAAACATCAATACTCTGGAGTGCTGAACTCATCAATACTCTGGGGTTCTGAACTCATTATCAACAGTCTGGGGCTCTGAACTCATTATCAACAGTCTGGGGTTCTGAACTCATTACCAATACTCTGGGGTTCTGAACTCATTATCAATACTCTGGGGTTCTGAACTCATTATCAACAGTCTGGGGCTCTGAACTCATTATCAATACTCTGGGGTTCTGAACTCATTATCAACAGTCTGGGGTTCTGAACTCATTATTTATTATGTTTACAAACCCAGGGAACTCATATCTATGAGGTCATCTCTGACAGCCAACATCTCCCACCAGGTGAAGGGAGTCTTCTGACTCTGTAGTCCCATAAATACCAGGGCCCATTGCTAAATGGATTGGGCCCTGGTAGACCCTATGCCCTATACATTTATGGAGATATGAGAGGATTTGATTGGTTTAAGAGGATTTGATTGGTTTAGGAGGATTTGATTGGTATAAGAGGATTTGATTGGTTTAAGAGGATTTGATTGGTTTAAGAGGATTTGATTGGTATGAGAGGATTTGATTGGTTTAAGAGGATTTGATTGGTTTAAGAGGATTTGATTGGTTTAGGAGGATTTGATTGGTATAAGAGGATTTGATTGGTTTAAGAGGATTTGATTGGTATGAGAGGATTTGATTGGTTTAAGAGGATTTGATTGGTATGAGAGGATTTGATTGGTATGAGAGGATTTGATTGGTTTAAGAGGATTTGATTGGTTTAGGAGGATTTGATTATCTTCCTCCCAGTTATATAGGGAATAGGGTGCCGTTTAGGACACATGCCAGTTCTGAACAAGACTTCCCCTTTAAGTGACCAGCTCTGGACTTCCCCTTTAACTGACCAGCTCTGGACTTCCCCTTTAAGTGACCAGCTCTGGACTTCCCCTTTAACTGACCATCTGGACTTTATAAGTGACCACCTGGACTCCCTCTTTAAGTGACAATGGCTGGACTTCCCCTTTAAGTGACCAGCTCTGGACTTCCCCTTTAAGTGACCATCTGGACTTTATAAGTGACCACCTGGACTCCCTCTTTAAGTGACAATGGCTGGACTTCACCTTTAAGAGACCAGCTCTGGACTTCCGAGACCAGCTCTGGACTTCCCCTTTAAGTGAGAGATGTTAGCGGCTCAGATTATTGACAGAGGTACTACAACATCCAGAACAAAATATATCTATACACCGTCCTGTCAACAAGACGTGGTCCCTGGGAGAGAAGGGAGCAGTGAAGGGAGTAGGGGCTAGGGAGTAGGGGC
Source organism: Oncorhynchus clarkii lewisi (assembly GCF_045791955.1). Taxonomy (NCBI): domain Eukaryota; kingdom Metazoa; phylum Chordata; class Actinopteri; order Salmoniformes; family Salmonidae; genus Oncorhynchus; species Oncorhynchus clarkii. Next base: position 46,726,684 of record NC_092175.1, on the reverse strand, counting down.
TAGGGAGCAGTGTAGGGAGTAGGGGCTAGGGAGTAGGAGGTAGGGAGTAGGGGCTAGGGAGCAGTGTAGGGAGTAGGGGATAGGGAGCAGTGTAGGGAGTAGGGGCTAGGGAGCAGTGTAGGGGCTAGGGAGCAGTGTTGGGAGTAGGGGCTAGGGAGCAGTGTAGGGAGTAGGGTGTAAGGAGTAGGGTGCAGGGGCTAGGGTGTAGGGATTAGGGTGTCGGGGCTAGAGAGTAGGGTGTAGGGGCTAGGGTGTAGGGAGTAGGGTGTAAGGAGTAGGGTGTAGGGGCTAGGGTGTAGGGTGTAAGGAGTAGGGTGTAGGGCCTAGGGTGTAGGGTGTCGGGGCTATGGTGTAGGGAATAGGGTGTAGGGAGTAAGGAGTAGAGGGGATGGGTGTGCTGTAGGTCTGGCAGGACAGTATATATATATATATATATATATATATATATTAATATGTGTGTTCATCTACATTAATTTTTATTTACATATACAATATCAGTACATACTGAATATCACACAGAAGACAACCAGAGATGCTCGATGGATGGAGAGATGGATGGAGGGATGGACAGCGTTGATGGAGGAAGATAAGGATATAGAGAAAGAGAAGGATGGAGTAGAGGAGGAGAAGGAAGAGGAAAGTAGGAGAAGAGGAAGATGAGGAGGAGGAGAAAAAGATGAGGAGGAGAGGAGGATGAGGAGAGGAGGAGGAGAAGAGGAGGAGAGGAGGAGGAGGAGGAGAAGAGCGTCTGGAGAACACTCTTCCTCCCACCCTTCTACTCCCCGCCCTACCTACAACCTCCCCCTCCTATCCCCCTTCCCACCTACCACCCCCTAAACAGAACAAATACTGTAATACAGACGACTACACCAAACACACACACACACATCACACCACTACAGGAACCAAACCTAGCCTGGGTTGTGAACAAGAAGGATGGGGGGGGGGGGGGGGGGGGATCGATAATAACAGAAAAATGAGAACGAAAGAAAGAGAAAGGTAGAGTGCGAGGAATTATTGCTATCGCTGGATACAGCAGAGAAAACAGGAGAGGACACACACTCCAAACAGACGCCTACAACTCCCAGCAACCCTGGCAGTGGACGGGGCTTATGATGGTTTGGAGGGTGGAGGGATTGGATGAACTTGATTGAGCTCCGACCACACTGCACCAGGGTGAAGTTTCCACTAGGGACAGATCTAGGATCAGCTTCCCCTCCCCCAGTCATAACCGAAAATGACGGGACTGCAGTGGATAGCTGCTGTCTTGCAGGCTCCTGACCAATTCTGCACCCCCCCATTTTCTTTTTTTAGTGGTCTTAACTTATTTATTTTACATAATGTTTCCGAGATCATTTCCTACAACCGAAAACATTTTCTGGACATCAGAACAGCGATCACTAACCTCGATTTGGATTAAGACTTCTACTTCAACGAGTCGGCAGCTGTGGATGTACTGCTCGTTCCGGACCAGGCCCTAATCCACGGGGACTGGAAAGAGGAAGAGGGGCAGACGAGCTAAATAAACCACCTCTACAACCTCATCTTCCTCATCTCCTCCTCCTCCTCCTCTCCGCTGTTCTATTGTACACTGGAGAACAACCTGGACGAGATCCATTCGAGACTATCCCATCAACAAGACCCCAACAACCTGGACGAGATCCATTCGAGACTATCCCATCAACAAGACCCCAACAACCTGGACGAGATCCATTCGAGACTATCCTATCAACAAGACCCCAACAACCTGGACGAGATCCATTCGAGACTATCCCATCAACAAGACCCCAACAACCTGGACGAGATCCATTCGAGACTATCCCATCAACAAGACCACAACAACCTGGACGAGATCCATTCGAGACTATCCTATCAACAAGACCCCAACAACTGTAATATCCTATGCTTTTCAGAATCATGACTGAATAAGGACATTATACACTGAGTGTACAAAACATTAGGAACACTTGGTCTTTTCCATGACATAGACTGACCAGGTGAATCCAGGTGAAAGCTATGATCCCTCATTGATAGCTCAGCATTCAACACCATTGTGCCCTTCAAACTCATCATTAAGCTCAGGACCCTGGGACTGAACACCTCCCTCTGCAAGTGGATCCCGGACTTCCTGACGGGCCGCCCCCCCAGGTGGTAAGGGTAGGTAACAACACAATCCACCACGCTGACTCTCAACAAGGGGACCCCTCAGGGGTGATTCCTGTACCCCCTGTTCACCCACGATTGCATGACTCCAACACCATCATTAGGTTTACTGACGACTCGACGTGGATTAGCCTGATGAGACAGCCTATAGGGAGGAGGTCAGAGACCTGGCAGTGTGGTGTCAGGATAACAACCTCTCCCTCAACGTCAACAAGATAAAGGATCGTGGATTACAGGAAACCGAGAGCCAAGCACATTGATGGGGCTGTAGTGGAGCGAGTCGAGAGTTTAAAGTTCCTCGGTGTCCACATCAATAAGGAATTATCATGGTCCACACACACAATACAGTCGTGAAGAGAGCATGACAACGCCTCTTTCCCCTCAGGAAGAAGATTCGGCATGAGCCCTCAGATCCTCAGAAAGGTCTACAGCTGCACCATTGAGAGCATCTTGACTGGCTGCTTCACCGCTTGGTATGGTAACTGCTTGGCATCTGACCGTAAGACACTACAGAGGGTAGTGCGTACGACCCAGTACATCACTGGGGCCAAGCTTCCTGCCATCCAGGACCTCTATCCCAGGCGGTGTCAGAGGAAGGCCCTAAAAATAGTCAAAGACTCCAGCCACCCCAGTCATAGACAGTTCTCTCTGCTACCGCATGGCGAGCGGTTCCGATGCACCAAGTCTGGAACCAACAGGATCCTGAACAGCTTCGACCTCCAAGGCATAAGAGTTAGTTAGTTAAATAGTTAGTTAAATAGTTAGTTAAATAGTTAGTTAAATAGCTACCCAGATTGATCTGCATTGAACCTTATACCACTAACTTTTTTTTGGACTCTTCACATACACTGCTGCTACGGTTTATTATCTATCCTGTTGCTTAGTCAATTTATCCCTACCTATGTGTACATATCGACCTCAATTACATCGTACACCTGCACATCGACTCGGTACTGGCAGTGGTGGAAAAAGTAACCAGTTGTCATACTTGAGTAAAAGTAATGATACCTTAATAGAAAATGACTCAAGTAAAAGTAAAGGTCACCTAGTAAAATACTACTTGAGTTAAAGTAAAAAAATATTTGGTTTAAAATGTACTTAATTATCAAAAATATATGTAATTGTTAAAATATACTCAAGTATCAAAAGTAAAAGTAAAAGTATAAATAATTTCAAATTCCTTCTATTAAGCAAACCAGACGGCAGAGTTTTCTTGTTTGCAAAAAACACTCAGACATCATTACAGATAGCCAGGGGAACACTCCAACACTCAGACATCATTACAGATAGCCAGGGACACACTCCAACACTCAGACATCATTACAGATAGCCAGGGACACACTTCAACACTCAGATATAATTTACAGATAGCCAGGGGCACTCCAACACTCAGACATCATTACAGATAGCCACGGGCACTCCAACACTCAGACATCATTACAGATAGCCAGGGACACACTCCAACACTCAGACATCATTACAGATAGCCAGGGGAACACTCCAACACTCAGACATCATTTACAGATAGCCAGGGGAACACTCCAACACTCAGATATCATTACAGATAGCCAGGGGCACTCCAACACTCAGACATCATTACAGATAGCCAGGGGCACTCCAACACTCAGACATCATTACAGATAGCCAGGGGGCACACTCCAACACTCAGACATCATTACAGATAGCCAGGGAACACTCCAACACTCAGACATCATTACAGATAGCCAGGGGGCACACTCCAACACTCAGACATCATTACAGATAGCCAGGGGCACTCCAACACTCAGACATCATTACAGATAGCCAAGGGAACACTCCAACACTCAGACATCATTACAGATAGCCAGGGGAACACTCCAACACTCAGACATCATTACAGATAGCCAGGGAACACTCCAACACTCAGACATCATTACAGATAGCCAGGAGGCACACTCCAACACTCAGACATCATTACAGATAGCCAGGGAACACTCCAACACTCAGACATCATTACAGATAGCCAGGGGAACACTCCAACACTCAGACATCATTACAGATAGCCAGGGGAACACTCCAACACTCAGACATCATTACAGATAGCCAGGGAACACTCCAACACTCAGACATCATTACAGATAGCCAGGGGGCACACTCCAACACTCAGACATCATTACAGATAGCCAGGGGCACTCCAACACTCAGATATCATTACAGATAGCCAGGGACACACTTCAACACTCAGATATCATTACAGATAGCCAGGGGCACTCCAACACTCAGACATCATTACAGATAGCCAGGGGAACACTCCAACACTCAGACATCATTACAGATAGCCAGGGGAACACTCCAACACTCAGATATCATTACAGATAGCCAGGGACACACTCCAACACTCAGACATCATTTACAGATAGCCAGGGGAACACTCCAACACTCAGACATCATTACAGATAGCCAGGGGAACTCTCCAACACTCAGACATCATTACAGATAGCCAGAGGAACACTCCAACACTCAGATATCATTACAGATAGCCAGGGGCACTCCAACACTCAGACATCATTACAGATAGCCAGGGGAACACTCCAACACTCAGATATCATTACAGATAGCCAGGGACACACTCCACCACTCAGACATCATTTACAGATAGCCAGGGGAACACTCCAACACTCAGACATCATTACAGATAGCCAGGGGAACACTCCAACACTCAGACATCATTTACAGATAGCCAGGGGAACACTCCAACACTCAGACATCATTTACAGATAGCCAGGGGCACTCCAACACTCAGACATCATTACAGATAGCCAGGGTCACACTCCAACACTCAGATATCATTACAGATAGCCAGGGGAACACTCCAACACTCAGACATCATTTACAGATAGCCAGGGGGCACACTCCAACACTCAGACATCATTACAGATAGCCAGGGGCACTCCAACACTCAGACATCATTACAGATAGCCAGGGTCACACTCCAACACTCACACATAATTTGCAAACAAAGCATTTGTGTTTAGTGAGTCTGCCAGATCAGATGCAGTAGAGATGACCAGGGATTTTCCTCTTTAAATGCGTGAATTAGACCATTTTCCTGTCCTGCTAGCCATTCAAAATGTAACAAGTACTTTTGGATGTCAGGGAAAATGTACGGAGTAAAAAGTATATTATTTTCTTTAGGAATGTAGTGAAGTAAAAGTAAAAGTTGTCAAAAATATAAATCGTACATTAATTTAATTAAGTAGTTAATTTAATTAATGTACAGATAACCCAAAAAACTACTTAGGTAGTACTTTAAAGTATTTTTACTTAAGTACTTTATACCATTGGGTACCGGTACCCCGTGTATAAAGCCAAGGTATCATTAATCAGTGTGTATTTATTCCTTGTGTTATTAGTTTTCTATTATTTCTAAATATTTCTCTCTGCATTGTTGGGAAATGGCCCGTAAGAAAGCATTTCACTGTTAAGTCTACAGCTGTAGTTTACAAAGCATGTGACTAATAAAGTTTTATTGGATTTGAACCTGCAAAACTGACCCAAGATCAGCTTATAGGGGCAACTTCACCCTCCACCAACCGCAGGCCAGGTAGGCGTCGTTTGTCCCTTTTGAACCATTCTATTGGCCGTGAGGTATAAGGTCCGCCTACCTGGCACCTTTTTTTTGTTTGTTGCCACAATCTGTCAGTTGTTTAACGGTTGATATGAAGAAGAGGGGAATACAAATAACGTGATTGGAAGATGAAGAGGAGGAGGTGTGGTGTTCAACCAATCAGAAGACAGGATGACCCATCGAAAACAAAACAATCAATTAAAACAACAGTCACAACGAGATCAAAACAACACTGATCAGAATACAGCTTGGTCCTGAAAAGAAACTGACAACCTTTAATACGGACGAACTGATGCTTTAAAAACCCTGTTTATATTATAATACATCCCCACACTCACAGCTGGGCCTTATTGCCCCCACACACTATATATAGTGGATATGTACACTAGGACTGACTGTCTGTCTTAATGGCAGACTGTACCAATCTGGGGAGGGGGGCGGGACCAGGGGGGGGCGGAGAAGCTCTGTTGACAGAGAGGAAGAGGAGGACGAGGAGGAAGAGGAGGTGGGGGAGGAGCGTTGAATCCGTTGGTGTCTGTCAGGTTTACAGTTCTGATCTGAGAGAGCGAGAGAGAGAGAGAGAGAGAGTTGTATAAATAATGATAATCAATTAACAGGTATATTCTATTTGACAGGTATATCCTATAAAACAAGTATATTCTCTAAAACAGGAAAAGTCTATATAACAACTATATTCTATACTAACATGTATATTCAATATAAAAAAATATTATATACTAACAGGTGTATTCTATACTAAGAGATATATTCTATACTAAGAGGTATATTCTATACTAACAGGTATATTCTATACTAACAGGTATATTCTATACTAAGAGATATATTTTATACTAACAGCTATATTCTATACTAACAGATATATTTTATACTAACAGCTATATTCTATACTAACAGATATATTCTATACTAAGAGATATATTCTATACTAACAGGTATATTCTATACTAAGAGATATATTCTATACTAACAGGTATATTCTATACTAAGAGATATATTCTATACTAACAGGTTCCATAAACATTCAGAAGAACAGTTGTTTGTACTGTGTTGTTTGGTATTGTGTTGTTTTGTACTGTGTTGTTTGGTATTGTGTTGTTTGGTATTGTGTTGTTTTGTATGGTGTTGTTTTGTGTTGTTTTGTACAGTGTTGTTTTGTACTGTGTTGTTTTGTATTGTGTTGTTTGGTACTGTGTTGTTTTGTGTTGTTTTGTACTGTGTTGTTTTGTACTGTGTTGTTTTGTACGGTGTTGTTTTGTGTTGTTTTGTACTGTGTTGTTTTGTGTTGTTTTGTACTGTGTTGTTTTGTACTGTGTTGTTTTGTGTTGTTTTGTACTGTGTTGTTTTGTACTGTGTTGTTTTGTACGGTGTTGTTTTGTGTTGTTTTGTACTGTGTTGTTTTGTGTTGTTTTGTACTGTGTTGTTTTGTATGGTGTTGTTTTGTACGGTGTTGTTTTGTACTGTGTTGTTTTGTACTGTGTTGTTTTGTATTGTGTTGTTTGGTACAGTGTTGTTTTGTGTTGTTTTGTACTGTGTTGTTTGGTACAGTGTTGTTTTGTGTTGTTTTGTACTGTGTTGTTTGGTACACTGTTGTATTGTGTTGTTTTGTGTTGTTTTGTACTGTGTTGTTTTGTGTTGTTTTGTATGGTGTTGTTTTGTACGGTGTTGTTTTGTACTGTGTTGTTTTGTATGGTGTTGTTTTGTACGGTGTTGTTTTGTACTGTGTTGTTTTGTACAGTGTTGTTTTGTGTTGTTTTGTACTGTGTTGTTTGGTACTGTGTTGTTTTGTACTGAGTTGTTTTGTACTGTGTTGTTTTGTACTGTGTTGTTTTGTACTGTGTTGTTTGGTACTGTGTTGTTTGGTACTGTGTTGTTTTGTACGGTGTTGTTTTGTACTGTGTTGTTTGGTACTGTGTTGTTTGGTACTGTGTTGTTTTGTACGGTGTTGTTTTGTACTGTGTTGTTTTGTACTGTGTTGTTTGGTACAGTGTTGTTTTGTGTTGTTTTGTACTGAGTTGTTTGGTACTGTGTTGTTTTGTACTGAGTTGTTTTGTACTGTGTTGTTTTGTACGGTGTTGTTTTGTACTGTGTTGTTTGGTATTGTGTTGTTTGGTACAGTGTTGTTTTGTACGGTGTTGTTTTGTACTGTGTTGTTTGGTACTGTGTTGTTTTGTACTGAGTTGTTTGGTACTGTGTTGTTTTGTACGGTGTTGTTTTGTACTGTGTTGTTTGGTAC
>NC_092175.1:46696160-46713660 GCF_045791955.1 Oncorhynchus clarkii lewisi | reverse complement strand
TTAAGATATGGCACCTGTAGATAAAACCCATATTTTCCAATCCACAGGTTTCACATAGAAACAACTACAGGGGTCTTCTCCCCCCTCTCCTCTCCTCCCCCTTCTCCTCTCTCCTCCTCCCCCCTCTCCTCTCCTCTCCTCTCTTCCTCCCCCCTCTCCTCTCCTCTCCTCTCCTCCCCTCTCCTCTCCTCTCCTCTCCTCTCTCCTCCTCCTCTCCTCTCCTCTCCTCTCCTCTCTCCTCCTCCCCCCTCTCCTCTCCTCTCCTCTCTTCCTCCCCCTCTCCTCTCCTCTCCTCTCCTCTCCTCCTCTCTTCCTCTCCTCTCCTCCCCTCTCTCCTCTCCTCTCCTCTCCTCTCCTCTCCTCTCCTCTCCTCTCCTCTCCTCTCATCACCTCTCCTCTCCTCTCCTCCCCCTCTCCTCTCCTCTCCTCTCCTCTCCTCTCCTCTCCTCTCCTCTCCTCTCCTCTCCTCTCTTCCTCCCCCCTCTCCTCTCCTCTCCTCCCCTCTCTCCTCCTCTCCTCTCCTCTCCTCTCCTCTCCTCTCCTTTCCTCTCTCCTCCTCCCCCTCTCCTCTCCTCTCCTCTCTTCCTCCCCCCTCTCCTCTCCTCTCCTCCCCTCTCTCCTCCTCCCCACTCCTCTCCTCTCCTCACCTCGTCCAGTTCTTTGCGCGTGTCGTCCTCCATGCGACGGATGTCCTCCATGGTGAGTTCGATCCACTTGTCGATCCAGCAGAACAGCTGACGGTGGAAGTTGGTGAACAGACGCTTCTCTTGCTGAGAGGGAAGGAGGGACAGAGAGCAAAAAGAGAGCTAAAGGAGACATCCTAGTTGATATGTCTTTGTTACATGTCAGATAATAACATAATAATATAACGTAGATTAAGACAGCCCCCCCCCCCCCCCCCCCCCTCTTGATTCAGAGGGGTTGGCTTGAATGCGGAAAACACATTTCAGATAAATGCATTCAGTGGTACAACTGACTTGGTATCCCCCTTTCCCTTTCCCTAAACTGGAAACCACAGCAGCAAATGATTTAGCCCCTGCAACTCCCAACCTGGCCAGTAGAGGTCAGAACAAACAACAAGTACAGAACAGACATGGAGACTGGGGATGAATCAGTATAGACATGGAGACTGGGGATGAATCAGTATTGACATGGAGACTGGGGATGAATCAGTATAGACATGGAGACTGGGGATGAGACTGGGGATGAATCAGTATAGACATGGAGATTGGGGATGAGACTGGGGATGAATAAGTATAAACATGGAGACTGGGGATGAATCAGTATAGACATGGAGACTGGGGTGGAATCAGTATAGACATGGAGACTGGGGATGAATCAGTATAGACATGGAGACTGGGGATGAATCAGTATAGACATGGAGACTGGGGATGAATCAGTATAGACATGGAGACTGGGGATGAATCAGTATAGACATGGAGACTGGGGATGAATCAGTATAGACATGGAGACTGGGGATGAATCAGTATAGACATGGAGACTGGGGATGAATCAGTATAGACATGGAGACTGGGGATGAATCAGTATAGACATGGAGACTGGGGATGAATCAGTATAGACATGGAGACTGGGGATGAATCAGTATAGACATGGAGACTGGGGATGAATCAGTATAGACATGGAGACTGGGGATGAATCAGAATAGACATGGAGACTAGGGATGAATCAGTATAGACATGGAGACTGGGGTGGAATCAGTATAGACATGGAGACTGGGGATGAGACTGGGGATGAATTAGTATAGACATGGAGACTGGGGATGAGACTGTGGATGAATCAGTATAGACATGGAGACTGGGGATGAATCAGTATAGACATGGAGACTGGGGTTGAATAAGTATAGACATGGAGACTGGGGATGAATCAGTATAGACATGGAGACTGGGGATGAATCAGTATAGACATGGAGACTGGGGTGGAATCAGTATAGACATGGAGACTGGGGATGAATCAGTATAGACATGGAGACTGGGGATGAGACTGGGGATGAATCAGTATAGACATGGAGACTGGGGTGGAATCAGTATAGACATGGAGACTGGGGATGAGACTGTGGATGAATCAGTATAGACATGGAGACTGGGGATGAATCAGTATTGACATGGAGACTGGGGATGAATCAGTATAGACATGGAGACTGGGGATGAATCAGTATAGACATGGAGACTGGGGATGAATCAGTATAGACATGGAGACTGGGGATGAATCAGTATAGACATGGAGACTGGGGATGAGACTGGGGATGAATCAGTATAGACATGGAGACTGGGGTGGAATCAGTATAGACATGGAGACTGGGGATGAGACTGTGGATGAATCAGTATAGACATGGATACTGGGGATGAATCAGTATAGACATGGAGACTGGGGATGAATCAGTATAGACATTGAGACTGGGGATGAGACTGGGGATGAATCAGTATAGACATGGAGACTGGGGTGGAATCAGTATAGACATGGAGACTGGGGATGAGACTGTGGATGAATCAGTATAGACATGGAGACTGGGGATGAATCAGTATAGACATGGAGACTGGGGATGAATCAGTATAGACATGGAGACTGGGGATGAATCAGTATAGACATGGAGACTGGGGATGAATCAGTATAGACATGGAGACTGGGGATGAATCAGTATAGACATGGAGACTGGGGATGAATCAGTATAGACATGGAGACTGGGGATGAATCAGAATAGACATGGAGACTGGGGATGAATCAGTATAGACATGGAGACTGGGGATGAATCAGTATAGACATGGAGACTGGGGATGAATCAGTATAGACATGGAGACTGGGGATGAATCAGTATAGACATGGAGACTGGGGATGAATCAGTATAGACATGGAGACTGGGGATGAATCAGTATAGACATGGAGACTGGGGATGAATCAGTATAGACATGGAGACTGGGGATGAATCAGTATAGACATGGAGACTGGGGTTGAATCAGTATAGACATGGAGACTGGGGATGAATCAGTATAGACATGGAGACTGGGGATGAATCAGTATAGACATGGAGACTGGGGATGAATCAGAATAGACATGGAGACTGGGGATGAATCAGTATAGACATGGAGACTGGGGATGAATCAGTATAGACATGGAGACTGGGGATGAGACTGGGGATGAATCAGTATAGACATGGAGACTGGGGATGAGACTGGGGATGAATCAGTATAGACATGGAGACTGGGGATGAGACTGGGGATGAATCAGTATAGACATGGAGACTGGGGATGAATCAGTATAGACATGGAGACTGGGGTGGAATCAGTATAGACATGGAGACTGGGGATGAGACTGTGGATGAATCAGTATAGACATGGAGACTGGGGATGAATCAGTATAGACATGGAGACTGGGGATGAATCAGTATAGACATGGAGACTGGGGATGAATCAGTATAGACATGGAGACTGGGGATGAATCAGTATAGACATGGAGACTGGGGATGAATCAGTATAGACATGGAGACTGGGGATGAATCAGTATAGACATGGAGACTGGGGATGAATCAGTATAGACATGGAGACTGGGGATGAATCAGTATAGACATGGAGACTGGGGATGAATCAGTATAGACATGGAGACTGGGGATGAATCAGTATAGACATGGAGACTGGGGATGAATCAGTATAGACATGGAGACTGGGGATGAATCAGTATAGACATGGAGACTGGGGATGAATCAGTATAGACATGGAGACTGGGGATGAATCAGAATAGACATGGAGACTAGGGATGAATCAGTATAGACATGGAGACTGGGGTGGAATCAGTATAGACATGGAGACTGGGGATGAGACTGGGGATGAATTAGTATAGACATGGAGACTGGGGATGAGACTGTGGATGAATCAGTATAGACATGGAGACTGGGGATGAATCAGTATAGACATGGAGACTGGGGTTGAATAAGTATAGACATGGAGACTGGGGATGAATCAGTATAGACATGGAGACTGGGGATGAGACTGGGGATGAATCAGTATAGACATGGAGACTGGGGTGGAATCAGTATAGACATGGAGACTGGGGATGAATCAGTATAGACATGGAGACTGGGGATGAGACTGGGGATGAATCAGAATAGACATGGAGACTGGGGATGAATCAGTATAGACATGGAGACTGGGGATGAATCAGTATAGACATGGAGACTGGAGATGAATCAGTATAGACATGGAGACTGGGGATGAATCAGTATAGACATGGAGACTGGGGATGAATCAGTATAGACATGGAGACTGGGGATGAATCAGTATAGACATGGAGACTGGGGATGAATCAGTATAGACATGGAGACTGGGGATGAATCAGTATAGACATGGAGACTGGGGTTGAATCAGTATAGACATGGAGACTGGGGATGAATCAGTATAGACATGGAGACTGGGGATGAATCAGTATAGACATGGAGACTGGGGATGAATCAGAATAGACATGGAGACTGGGGATGAATCAGTATAGACATGGAGACTGGGGATGAATCAGTATAGACATGGAGACTGGGGATGAGACTGGGGATGAATCAGTATAGACATGGAGACTGGGGATGAATCAGTATAGACATGGAGACTGGGGATGAGACTGGGGATGAATCAGTATAGACATGGAGACTGGGGATGAGACTGGGGATGAATCAGTATAGACATGGAGACTGGGGATGAATCAGTATAGACATGGAGACTGGGGTGGAATCAGTATAGACATGGAGACTGGGGATGAGACTGTGGATGAATCAGTATAGACATGGAGACTGGGGATGAATCAGTATAGACATGGAGACTGGGGATGAATCAGTATAGACATGGAGACTGGGGATGAATCAGTATAGACATGGAGACTGGGGATGAATCAGTATAGACATGGAGACTGGGGATGAATCAGTATAGACATGGAGACTGGGGATGAATCAGTATAGACATGGAGACTGGGGATGAATCAGTATAGACATGGAGACTGGGGATGAATCAGTATAGACATGGAGACTGGGGATGAATCAGTATAGACATGGAGACTGGGGATGAATCAGTATAGACATGGAGACTGGGGATGAATCAGTATAGACATGGAGACTGGGGATGAATCAGTATAGACATGGAGACTGGGGATGAATCAGAATAGACATGGAGACTAGGGATGAATCAGTATAGACATGGAGACTGGGGTGGAATCAGTATAGACATGGAGACTGGGGATGAGACTGGGGATGAATTAGTATAGACATGGAGACTGGGGATGAGACTGTGGATGAATCAGTATAGACATGGAGACTGGGGATGAATCAGTATAGACATGGAGACTGGGGTTGAATAAGTATAGACATGGAGACTGGGGATGAATCAGTATAGACATGGAGACTGGGGATGAGACTGGGGATGAATCAGTATAGACATGGAGACTGGGGTGGAATCAGTATAGACATGGAGACTGGGGATGAATCAGTATAGACATGGAGACTGGGGATGAGACTGGGGATGAATCAGTATAGACATGGAGACTGGGGTGGAATCAGTATAGACATGGAGACTGGGGATGAGACTGTGGATGAATCAGTATAGACATGGAGACTGGGGATGAATCAGTATAGACATGGAGACTGGGGATGAATCAGTATAGACATGGAGACTGGGGATGAATCAGTATAGACATGGAGACTGGGGATGAATCAGTATAGACATGGAGACTGGGGATGAATCAGTATAGACATGGAGACTGGGGATGAGACTGGGGATGAATCAGTATAGACATGGAGACTGGGGTGGAATCAGTATAGACATGGAGACTGGGGATGAGACTGTGGATGAATCAGTATAGACATGGAGACTGGGGATGAATCAGTATAGACATGGAGACTGGGGATGAATCAGTATAGACATTGAGACTGGGGATGAGACTGGGGATGAATCAGTATAGACATGGAGACTGGGGTGGAATCAGTATAGACATGGAGACTGGGGATGAGACTGTGGATGAATCAGTATAGACATGGAGACTGGGGATGAATCAGTATAGACATGGAGACTGGGGATGAATCAGTATAGACATGGAGACTGGGGATGAATCAGTATAGACATGGAGACTGGGGATGAATCAGTATAGACATGGAGACTGGGGATGAATCAGTATAGACATGGAGACTGGGGATGAATCAGTATAGACATGGAGACTGGGGATGAATCAGAATAGACATGGAGACTGGGGATGAATCAGTATAGACATGGAGACTGGGGATGAATCAGTATAGACATGGAGACTGGGGATGAATCAGTATAGACATGGAGACTGGGGATGAATCAGTATAGACATGGAGACTGGGGATGAATCAGTATAGACATGGAGACTGGGGATGAATCAGTATAGACATGGAGACTGGGGATGAATCAGTATAGACATGGAGACTGGGGATGAATCAGTATAGACATGGAGACTGGGGTTGAATCAGTATAGACATGGAGACTGGGGATGAATCAGTATAGACATGGAGACTGGGGATGAATCAGTATAGACATGGAGACTGGGGATGAATCAGAATAGACATGGAGACTGGGGATGAATCAGTATAGACATGGAGACTGGGGATGAATCAGTATAGACATGGAGACTGGGGATGAGACTGGGGATGAATCAGTATAGACATGGAGACTGGGGATGAATCAGTATAGACATGGAGACTGGGGATGAGACTGGGGATGAATCAGTATAGACATGGAGACTGGGGATGAGACTGGGGATGAATCAGTATAGACATGGAGACTGGGGATGAATCAGTATAGACATGGAGACTGGGGTGGAATCAGTATAGACATGGAGACTGGGGATGAGACTGTGGATGAATCAGTATAGACATGGAGACTGGGGATGAATCAGTATAGACATGGAGACTGGGGATGAATCAGTATAGACATGGAGACTGGGGTTGAATCAGTATAGACATGGAGACTGGGGATGAATCAGTATAGACATGGAGACTGGGGATGAATCAGTATAGACATGGAGACTGGGGATGAATCAGTATAGACATGGAGACTGGGGATGAATCAGTATAGACATGGAGACTGGGGATGAATCAGTATAGACATGGAGACTGGGGATGAATCAGTATAGACATGGAGACTGGGGATGAATCAGTATAGACATGGAGACTGGGGATGAATCAGTATAGACATGGAGACTGGGGATGAATCAGTATAGACATGGAGACTGGGGATGAATCAGTATAGACATGGAGACTGGGGATGAATCAGAATAGACATGGAGACTGGGGCTGAGTTCTCATTCTCCGGGTGAACGTGAGAAATCAACTTCACTCCTGAAATTCAACTCGGGGGAATCCCCAAAAAGCTTCGATGAGGCAACAGCCCCATGTTGCTATGCCCTCCAGCCTCGCTTTAAATCCCTGTAGACTCGTCAACTAAAATGGCTCACAATCTACCACTTGACTTGAATGACGACCAATAGTCTGTAAATCAACTGAGCGAGTGAGTGAGTGCTCTCATTTGGTCAATGAAAATACAGCCTGGTTGGTTCTCTGTCTCATGGCTTTTATCCAGTCACCATCACAACCTTTATACCTCTCAACACTCCTCACCCCTTCTCACCCCTCCTCACCCCTGCTCTCATCCCCCTTCCTCACCCCTCCCCTCGCAGCCCTTCCTTACCCCTCCTCTTGTCCCCCCTTCTCTCCCCTCCTCTCCTCACCTCTCCCCTCCTCTCCTCTCCTCACCCCTCCTCTCCACACCATCATCCCAGTCATCATCCTCTGTACCTTCTGGATGAAGTTCTCCACTTTGTTCTGCAGGCCCCACCACTTGAACTTGACTGTCACCAGTTTGTAGGCACACATGTGTGGGCAGTCTGTCTTTTTAGGGAGTTCCTTCTGCACACACACACACACACACACACACACACACACACGTTTTATTGTACTGTAATGTTGAGGGAGTTAGTACACAAGCAGACCAATGCTGAGACACTCTCTACTGCACCTTCCAGTCCGGTCCAAGTGGGCCTCTTCCAGTCTTCACTGACTTAAACTTAGAGGGGTCCTCCTCCGGCTTATAGTCCTGGAGAGAGGGATGGATGAAGAGAGAGAGAGAGAGGGATGGATGGATGGAGAGAGAGAGAGAGAGGGATGGATGGAGAGAAAGAGAGAGAGGGATGGATGAAGAGAGAGAGAGAGAGGGGGATGGATGGATGGAGAGACAGAGAGAGAAGGATGGATGGAGAGAGAGAGAGAGAGGGGTGAAGAGAGAGAGAGACAGAGGGAGCAAATGTCAAATTGGCTTTCACCAAATTACCGTGCGACTGACCATGTATTCACCCTGCGCATCCTACTTGACAAAGAAGCAAACCAAAACAAAGGCAAAGACTTTTCACGCTTTGTTGATATAAAATAAAGCTTTGGACTCAATTTGGCATGAGGGTCTGCTATAGAAATAGATGGAAAGCGGTATTGGGGGAATAACATACGACATTATAAAATCCATGTACACAAACAATAAGTGTGCGGTTAAAATTGGCAAAAAACACATTTCTTTCCACAGGGTCGTGGTGTGAGACAGGGATGCAGGATAAGCCCTACCCTCTTCAACATTTATATCAACAAATTGGAGAGGGCACTAGAACAGTTTTCTATTCCGCAACAAAGCCTCCTTCACTCACGCCGCCAAACTTACCCTAGTAAAACTGACTATCCTACCGATCCTCGACTTCGGCGATGTCATCTACAAAATTACTTCCAACACTCTACTCAGCAAACTGGATGCAGTTTATCACAGTGCCATCCGTTTTGTCACTAAAGCACCTTATACCACCCACCACTGCGACCTGTATGCTCTAGTCGGCTGGCCCTCGCTACATATTCGTCGCCAGACCCACTGGCTCCAGGTCATTTACAAGTCCATGCTAGGTAAAGCTCCGCTTTATCTCAGTTCACTGGTCACGATGGCAACACCCACCCGTAACACGCGCTCCAGCAGGTGTATCTCACTGATCATCCCTAAAGCCAACACCTCATTTGGCCGTCTTTCGTTCCAGTTCTCTGCTGCCTGTGACTGGAGCGAATTGCAAAAATCGCTGAAGTTGGAGATTTTTATCTCCCTCACCAACTTCAAACATCTGCTATCTGAGCAGCTAACCGATCGCTGCAGCTGTAGATAGTCTATCGGTAAATAGCCCACCCATTTTTACCTACCTCATCCCCATACTGTTTTTATTTATTTACTTTTCTGCTCTTTTGCACACCAATATCTCTACCTGTACATGACCATCTGATAATTTATCACTCCAGTGTTAATCTGCAAAATTGTAATTATTTGCCTACCTCCTCATGCCTTTTGCACACAATGTATATAGACTCTCCTTTTTTTCTACTGTGTTATTGACTTGTTAATTGTTGTGGCTAGTGATACATTTATTACATACATTTATCCATTATTAAAGTGGCAGGAGTTGAGTCAGTATGTTTAACAGTCTGATGGCCTTGAGATAGAAGCTGTTTTTCAGTCTCTCGGTCCCTACTTTGATGCACCTGTACTGAGGTGAACAGTTAGTGGCTCGGGTGGTTGTTGTCCTTGATTA
Source organism: Oncorhynchus clarkii lewisi (assembly GCF_045791955.1). NCBI lineage: Eukaryota > Metazoa > Chordata > Actinopteri > Salmoniformes > Salmonidae > Oncorhynchus > Oncorhynchus clarkii. The sequence goes on along the minus strand of NC_092175.1, from coordinate 46,704,048 downwards.
TCTTTTTGGCCTTCCTGTGACATCGGATGGTGTAGGTGTCCTGGAGGGCAGGTAGTTTGCCCCCGGTGATGCGTTGTGCAGACCTCACTACCCTCTGGAGAGCCTTACGGTTGTGGGCGGAGCAGTAGCCGTACCAGGCGGTGATACAGCCCAACAGGATGCTCTCGATTGTGCATCTGTAAAAGTTTGTGAGTGTTTTTGGTTACAAGCCAAATCTCTTCAGCCTCCTGAGGTTGAAGAGGCGCTGCTGCGCCTTCTTCACCACGCGGTCTGTGTTGGTGGACCAATTCAGTTTGTCCGTGATGTGTATGCCGAGGAACTTAAAACTTTCCACCCTCTCCACTACTGTCCCATCGATGTGGATAGGGGGCTGCTCCCTCTGCTGTTTCCTGAAGTCCACGATTATCTCCTTTGTTTTGTTGACGTTGAGTGTGAGGTTACTTTCCTGACACCACACCTCCTCCCTGTAGGCTGTCTCGTCGTTGTTGGTAATCAAGCCCACTACTGTTGTGTTGTCTGCAAACTTGATGATTGAGTTGGATGCCTGCATGGCCACGCAGTCGTGGGTGAACAGGGAGTACAGGAGAGGGCTGAGAACGCACCCTTGAGGGTCCCCAGCTTTGAGGATCAGCGGGGTGGAGATGTTGTTACCTACTCTCACCACCTGGGGGCGGCCCGTCAGGAAGTCCAGTACCCAGTTGCACAGGTCGGGGTTGAGACCCAGGGTCTTGAGTTTGATGACGAGTTTGGAGGGTACTATGGTGTTAAATGCTGAGCTGTAGTCGATGAACAGCATTCTCACATAGGTATTCCTCTTGTCCAGATGGGTTAGGGCAGTGTGCAGTGTGGTTGAGATTGCGTCATCTGTGGACCTATTTGGGCGGTAAGCAAATTGGAGTGGGTCTAGGGTGTCAGGTAGGGTGGAGGTGATATGGTCCTTGACTAGTCTCTCAAAGCACTTCATGATGACGGAAGTGAGTGCTATGGGGTGATATCATTAAGCTCAGTTACCTTAACTTTCTTGGGAACAGGAACAATGGCGGCCCTATTGAAGCATGTGGGGACAGCAGACTGGGACAAGGATTGATTGAATATGTCCGTAAACACACCAGCCAGCTGGTCTGAGCATGCTCTGAGGACGCGGCTGGGGATGCCGTCTGGGCCTGCAGGTTTTGGTAGCGGGCGTTGTTACGTGTCGGTGGCACTGTGTTGTCCTCAAAGCGAGCAAGCAAATAAGTTGTTTAGTCTGTCTAGGAGCAAGACATCCTGGTCCGCGACAGGGCTGGTTTTCCTTTTATAGTCTGTGATTGACTGTAGACCCTGCCACATACCTCTCGTGTCTGAGCCGTTGAATTGCGACTCTACTTTGTCTCTATACTTACGCTTAGCTTGTTTGATTGCCTTGCGGAGGGAATAGCTTCACTGTTTGTATTCGGTCATGTTTCCGGTCACCTTGCCCTGGTTAAAAGCAGTGGTTCGCGCTTTCAGTTTCGTGCGAGTTCTGCCATCAAATCCACGGTTTCTGGTTTGGGAATAATAGACGCTGTGGGTATAACATCTCTGATGCACTTTCTAATGAGCTCGCTCACCGAATCAGTGTACTCGTTAATGTTGTTGTTGGACGCAATGCGTAACATATCCCAATCCACGTGATCGAAGCAGTCTTGAAGCGTGGAATCAGATTGGTCGGACCAGCGTTGAACAGACCTGAGCGCGGGCGCTTCTTGTTTTAGTTTCTGTCTGTAGGCTGGAAGCAACAAAAAGGAGTCGTGGTCAGCTTTTCCGAAAGGAGGGCGGGGGAGGGCGTAATATGCGTCGCGGAAGTTAGAATAACAATGATCCAGGGTTTTACCATCCCTGGTTGCGCAATCGATATGCTGATAGAATTTAGGGAGCCTTGTTTTCAGATTAGCCTTGTTAAAATCCCCAGCTACAATATATGCAGCCTCGGGATATGTGGTTTCCAGTTTTGTGAGTGTAATGTTTCCTGTTAATTTTTGTATTGTTTATTTCACTTTTGTTTATTATCTACTACACTTGCTTTGGCAATGTAAAAATATGTTTCCCATGCCAATAAAGTCCATTAAATTGAAATTGAGAGAGATAGATGGAGAGAGAGCGAGAGAGGGGGGGAGAGAGATAAGGAGAGAGAAAGAGGGAACAGGTGGAGGAAGAGAGGGAGGAAGAGTGAGGGAGGGAGGGAGGGAGGGAGGGAGGGAGGGAGGGAGGGAGGGAGGGAGGGAGGGATAGAAAGAGGGAGAGAGAGAGGGAGGGAGGGAGATAGAGAGGGAGGAAAAAGGGAATAGAGATGTACTGTATAGTGTTGCAATTCCCACCAGGTGGGTTAGACATACCAGTGTGAAATGTATGGCGCTTGCCTTTCACGCCAGAGCTCAGTGTTCGCTTCCCTGCCCTGCTGTTTGCTACAAAAATGTTGTCCATTCAGCATACAATCAATTATTTCAACTTCTGTGCGTATCATGTAGTGCAGCATTTCCCAAACTCGGCCCCCCCATGGGTGCACATTTTGTTTTTTGCCCTAGCACGACACAGCTGATTCTAGTAATCAAAGCTTGACGATGAGTTCATTAGTGGAAACAGCTGTGTTGTGCTAGGGCAACAAAACAAAACGTTCACCCTGAGGAGAAGGGCCCAGGACCCAGGGGAGAAGGGCCCAGGACCCAGGGGAGAAGGGCCCAGGACCCAGGGGAGAAGGGCCCAGGACCCAGGGGAGAAGGGCCCATGACCCAGGGGAGAAGGGCCCAGGACCCAGGGGAGAAGGGCCTAGGACCCAGGGGAGAAGGGCCCAGGATCCAGGGGAGAAGGGCCCAGGATCCAGGGGAGAAGGGCCCAGGACCCAGGGGAGAAGGGCCCAGGACCCAGGGGAGAAGGGCCCATGACCCAGGGGAGAAGGGCCCAGGACTCAGGGGAGAAGGGCCCATGACCCAGGGGAGAAGGGCCCAAGACCCAGGGGAGAAGGGCCCAGGACCCAGGGGAGAAGGGCCCATGATCCAGGGGAGAAGGGCCCATGACCCAGGGGAGAAGGGCCCAGGACCCAGGGGAGAAGGGCCCATGACCCAGGGGAGAAGGGCCCAGGACCAAGGGGAGAAGGGCCCATGACCCAGGGGAGAAGGGCCCAGGACCCAGGGGAGAAGGGCCCAGGACATAGGGGAGAAGGGCCCAGGACCCAGGGGAGAAGGGCCCATGACCCAGGGGAGAAAGGCCCAGGACCCAGGGGAGAAGGGCCCAGGACCCAGGGGAGAAGGGCCCAGGACCCAGGGGAGAAGGGCCCAGGACCCAGGGGAGAAGGGCCCAGGACCCAGGGGAGAAGGGCCCAGGACCCAGGGGAGAAGGGCCCAGGACCCAGGGGAGAAGGGCCCAGGACCCTGAGGAGAAGGGCCCAGGACCAAGGGGAGAAGGGCCCAGGACCCTGAGGAGAAGGGCCCAGGACCCAAGGGAGAAGGGCCCAGGACCCAGGGGAGGGAGACCCTGGGGTAGTGAACCAGGAACAAGGGAGTGCCGAGACAAATCCATGTACTGAATCATCAAGGGGGAGTCTTCTATGCAAATCATTAGTGTTTACCTTGCTATCCACCTGACTGTGGTGTGTCTGACTGTTTACCTTGGTATCCACCTGACTGTGGTGTGTGTCTGACTGTTTACCTTGGTATCCACCTGACTGTGGTGTGTCTGACTGTTTACCTTGGTATCCACCTGACTGTGGTGTGTCTGACTGTTTACCTTGGTATCCACCTGACTGTGGTGTGTGACTGTTTACCTTGGTATCCACCTGACTGTGGTGTGTCTGACTGTTTACCTTGGTATCCACCTGACTGTGGTGTGTCTGACTGTTTACCTTGGTATCCACCTGACTGTGGTGTGTCTGACTGTTTACCTTGGTATCCACCTGACTGTGGTGTGTCTGACTGTTTACCTTGGTATCCACCTGACTGTGGTGTGTGACTGTTTACCTTGGTATCCACCTGACTGTGGTGTGTCTGACTGTTTACCTTGGTATCCACCTGACTGTGGTGTGTCTGACTGTTTACCTTGGTATCCACCTGACTGTGGTGTGTCTGACTGTTTACCTTGGTATCCACCTGACTGTGGTGTGTCTGACTGTTTACCTTGGTATCCACCTGACTGTGTGTCTGACTGTTTACCTTGCTATCCACCTGACTGTGGTGTGTCTGACTGTTTACCTTGGTATCCACCTGACTGTGGTGTGTCTGACTGTTTACCTTGGTATCCACCTGACTGTGGTGTGTCTGACTGTTTACCTTGCTATCCACCTGACTGTGGTGTGTCTGACTGTTTACCTTGGTATCCACCTGACTGTGGTGTGTCTGACTGTTTACCTTGGTATCCACCTGACTGTGGTGTGTCTGACTGTTTACCTTGGTATCCACCTGACTGTGGTGTGTCTGACTGTTTACCTTGGTATCCACCTGACTGTGGTGTGTGTCTGACTGTTTACCTTGGTATCCACTTGACTGTGGTGTGTCTGACTGTTTACCTTGGTATCCACCTGACTGTGGTGTGTGACTGTTTACCTTGGTATCCACCTGACTGTGGTGTGTCTGACTGTTTACCTTGGTATCCACCTGACTGTGGTGTGTCTGACTGTTTACCTTGGTATCCACCTGACTGTGGTGTGTCTGACTGTTTACCTTGGTATCCGCCTGACTGTGGTGTGTCTGACTGTTTACCTTGGTATCCACCTGACTGTGGTGTGTCTGACTGTTTACCTTGGTATCCACCTGACTGTGTGTGTGACTGTTTACCTTGGTATCCACCTGACTGTGGTGTGTCTGACTGTTTACCTTGGTATCCACCTGACTGTGGTGTGTGTGTGACTGTTTACCTTGGTATCCACCTGACTGTGGTGTGTCTGACTGTTTACCTTGGTATCCACCTGACTGTGGTGTGTCTGACTGTTTACCTTGGTATCCACCTGACTGTGGTGTGTCTGACTGTTTACCTTGGTATCCACCTGACTGTGGTGTGTCTGTTTACCTTGCTATCCACCTGACTGTGGTGTGTGTGTGTGTGTGTGTGACTGTATGTGTGACTGTTTACCTTGGTAACCACCTGACTGCGGTGTGTGTGTGTGTGTGTGTGTGTGACTGTATGTGTGACTGTTTACCTTGGTAACCACCTGACTGTGGTGTGTGTGACTGTATGTGTGACTGTTTACCTTGGTAACCACCTGACTGCGGTGTGTGTGACTGTATGTGTGACTGTTTACCTTGGTATCCACCTGACTGTGGTGTGTGTGTGTGTGTGTGTGTGTGTGTCTGACTGTTTACCTTGCTATCCACCTGACTGCGGTCTGCGATGTCGATGGGAACAACATCCACCTTCTTCCAGGTGTCTGCATCCAGACCATGGACCTGTACAGGTATCAACATAGTACAGTTATTTACACACACACACACACACACACACACACACACACACACACACACACACACACAAGCAATCACGCTAGTGTTGTCACGATACCAGAATTTTGACTTCGATACCGGAACAAGGTTTAGTATGACGGTACTTGATATTATCACGATACTTGATATTATCACGATACTTGATTCCAAAACAATACCATGGCGAAAAAAAGTTATGCGCACCAAAATGGATTGTAGGAGCAGAAAATCAGACTGTGAGCCTCCCGGGTGGCACTGCATCACAGCGCATGCAGTGCCACCAGAGACTCTGGGTTCGAGCCCAGGCTCGACTGGGAGGCCGATGGGGCGATGCACAACCGAGTCCGTACGGGAGATGTAGCGATGAGACAAGACTGTAACTACTAACAACTGGATACTATGAAAAAGAGGATGACATTTTTTTTATCAGATTATTTTCATTGATTGAGCGTTTATATGAACACTACTATTGAAGAAATCAATTGGTTTTATTGTGACCAATAAAATGTGATGATTGGATTTCTTTTGACATTTGTCATTTCAACTTTCAATTTCAATTAGCTTTTATAAAATGTATTTAATTTAATAAATGTATTTAAACTTGAGTCTTGTTCCATGTTAGTTTCTAAGTCACAGCATGTCTTTCAATAGACTGTAGAATTCATATAGGCCCAATGGTTTCTAAGTGTAGACCTCACAGTGAAATGCTGAATACAACAGGTGTAGTAGACCTTACAGTGAAATGCTGAATACAACAGGTGTAGTAGACCTCACAGTGAAATGCTGAATACAACAGGTGTAGTAGACCTCACAGTGAAATGCTGAATACAACAGGTGTAGTAGACCTTACAGTGAAATGCTGAATACAACAGGTGTAGTAGACCTTACAGTGAAATGCTGAATACAACAGGTGTAGTAGACCTCACAGTGAAATGCTGAATACAACAGGTGTAGTAGACCTCACAGTGAAATGCTGAATACAACAGGTGTAGTAGACCTTACAGTGAAATGCTGAATACAACAGGTGTAGTAGACATTACAGTGAAATGTTGAATACAACAGGTGTAGTAGACCTTACAGTGAAATGCTGAATACAACAGGTGTAGTAGACCTCACAGTGAAATGTTGAATACAACAGGTGTAGTAGACCTCACAGTGAAATGCTGAATACAACAGGTGTAGTAGACCTCACAGTGAAATGCTGAATACAACAGGTGTAGTAGACCTCACAGTGAAATGCTGAATACAACAGGTGTAGTAGACCTCACAGTGAAATGCTGAATACAACAGGTGTAGTAGACCTTACAGTGAAATGCTGAATACAACAGGTGTAGTAGACCTCACAGTGAAATGTTGAATACAACAGGTGTAGTAGACATTACAGTGAAATGTTGAATACAACAGGTGTAGTAGACCTTACAGTGAAATGCTGAATACAACAGGTGTAGTAGACCTCACAGTGAAATGCTGAATACAACAGGTGTAGTAGACCTCACAGTGAAATGCTGAATACAACAGGTGTAGTAGACCTTACAGTGAAATGCTGAATACAACAGGTGTAGTAGACCTTACAGTGAAATGCTGAATACAACAGGTGTAGTAGACCTCACAGTGAAATGCTGAATACAACAGGTGTAGTAGACCTCACAGTGAAATGCTGAATACAACAGGTGTAGTAGACCTTACAGTGAAATGCTGAATACAACAGGTGTAGTAGACCTTACAGTGAAATGCTGAATACAACAGGTGTAGTAGACCTTACAGTGAAATGCTGAATACAACAGATGTAGTAGACCTTACAGTGAAATGCTGAATACAACAGGTGTAGTAGACCTCACAGTGAAATGTTGAATACAACAGGTGTAGTAGACCTTACAGTGAAATGCTGAATTCAACAGGTGTAGTAGACCTTACAGTGAAATGCTTAATACAACAGGTGTAGTAGACCTCACAGTGAAATGCTGAATACAACAGGTGTAGTAGACCTCACAGTGAAATGCTGAATATAACAGGTGTAGTAGACCGTACAGTGAAATGCTGAATACAACAGGTGTAGTAGACCTCACAGTGAAATGCTGAACACAACAGGTGTAGTAGACCTTACAGTCAAATGCTGAATACAACAGGTGTAGTAGACCTTACAGTGAAATGCTGAATACAACAGGTGTAGTAGACCTTACAGTGAAATGCTTAATACAACAGGTGTAGTAGACCTCACAGTGAAATGCTGAATACAACAGGTGTAGTAGACCTCACAGTGAAATGCTGAATACAACAGGTGTAGTAGACCTCACAGTGAAATGCTGAATACAACAGGTGTAGTAGACCTTACAGTGAAATGCTGAATACAACAGGTGTAGTAGACCTTACAGTGAAATGCTGAATACAACAGGTGTAGTAGACCTTACAGTGAAATGCTGAACACAACAGGTGTAGTAGACCTTACAGTGAAATGCTATATA
>NC_092175.1:46571160-46688660 GCF_045791955.1 Oncorhynchus clarkii lewisi | reverse complement strand
TGAGCCTGCAGGAAGGGTACCACATGAGGGAGGAGGATGTCTTTCCTGTAACTCACAGCTTTGATAATGCCTGCAATGACAACAAGCTCAGTCCAATGATGCTGTGACACATCGCCCCAGACCATGATGGACCCTCTACCTCCAAATCGATACCACTCCAGAGTACAGGCCTCAGTGTAACGCTCAATCCTTTAACGATAAACGTGAATCCAACCATCAACCCTGGTGAGACAAAACCGCGACTCGTCCTTGAAGAGCACTTTTTGCCAGTCCTGTCTGGTCCAGCGACGGTGGGTTTGTGCCCATATGCGACGTTATTGCCGGTGATGTCTGGTGAGGACCTGCCTTACAACAGGCCTACAAGCCCTCAGTCCAGCCTCTCTCAGCCTATTGCGGACAGTCTGAGCATTGATGGAGGGATTGTACGTTCCTGGTGTCACTCAGGCAGTTGTTGTTGCCATCCTGTACCTGTCCCGCAGGTGTGATGTTCAGATGTACTGATCCCGTGCAGGTGTTGTTACACGTGGTCTGCCACTGCGAGGACGATCAGCTGTCTGTCCTGTCTCCGTGTAGCTGTCTTAGGCGTCTCACAGTACGGACATTGCAATTTATTGCCCTGGCCACATCTGCAGTCCTCATGTCTGTTTGCAGCATGCCTAAGGCACGCTCACTCAGATGAAAAAGGACCCTGGGCATCTTTCTTTTGGTGTTTTACAGAGTCAGTAGTGTACTAAGTTTTCATAACTGTGACCTTAATTGCCTACCGTCTGTAAGCTGTTAGTGTCTTAACGACCGTTCCACAAGTGCATGTTCATTAATTGTTTATGGTTCATTGAAAAAGTATGGGAAACAGTGTTTAAACCCTTTACAATGAAGATCTGTGAAGTTATTTGGATTTTTAGGAATTATCTTTGAAAGACAGGGTCCTGAAAAAGGGACGTCTCTCCAATCTGGTCATACATTTGGCTGGAGTTTAGGGAGTGCAGCTCAGTTTCCACCTCATTTTGTGGGCAGTGTGCACATAGCCTGTCTTCTCTTGAGAGCCATGTCTGCCTCCGGCGGCCTTTCTAATTGGTCACATTTCTTGTTCCTTTTGATGGTATAGAATGCCCTTCTTGCCCTGTCTCTCAGCTTGTTCACAGCTTTGTGGAAGTTACCCGTGGCGCTGATGTTTAGGCCGAGGTATGTATAGTGTTTCGTGTGTTCTAGAGGAACAGTGTCTAGATGGAATTTGTATTTCTGGTCCTGGGAACGGGACCTTTTGTGGAACATTATTTTGGTCTTACTGAGATTTACTGTCAGGGCCCAGGTCTGTCAGGGCCCAGGTCTGTCAGGGCCCAGGTCTGTCAGGGACAACAACATGAACAATAAAATATTAGTAATTAACAGTAAAACCTCTCGCTCTATCCCTCTTTCTCTCAGTCCCTTTCTCTTCTCTTCCTTCTCTTTCTTTAAAACCAATGTCTACTTCTCTACTTCTCTCTTCTCTCTCTTCTGTTCTCTCGTACCTCCCCTCCCTTCTCCTCTTCCCTCTTCCCTCTCTTCTGTTCTCTCGTACCTCCCCTCCCTTCTCCTCTTCCCTCCACCTCCCGTCCTTTCCGTCCCCATCCTTCCGCTGTGCAGTGTGTAAACACAGAACAATGGATCCTTTCATTTCCTAATCACCTCTAATGGAAAATACAGCACACACACACACACACACACACACACACACACACACACATTCACACACACACACACACACACACACACACACATGCACACACACGCAAGGGGGAAAAAGTAAGGAACTTGTCCGTCGGCATTAAAGACCAACATTGGTTAAAGAAAATTGTGATGAATAAAAAAGTATACCAGTTTAATTTAAGGACCAATTAATTGATAGCCGTGCCAAGCAGATTGCAAAATAGTTGGGAAGAGATTTTCAATGGCACATGGTTTATAAACTGATACACAAAACGACGCCGGATTCCAAACTTTTTCTGCAAAGAGACAGAATCATTAGATCATAGTTTGTTTTGGTACTGTAAATATGCAGTTTGTGATTGGTCGCAGGTCCAGGAATGGTTGAAGAAGTTCAACATTTACCTGGAGATAACGCTACTGGGTGATCAGAAAAGTCATAGTCAATCGATCAATAATGTAATAATACTTTTAGCAAATAAATATATCTTTCCTTTATAATCTGTAGAAGCTATGATAATGGAAAGGCTCAGAACTTTATGAAACAAAACAGCACAGTTAAAAATATATGGCAAAGTAGAAGCTGGATGGTGTTGAGAGATAGATGGGAGGGGTTGAGGGGAGCTGAAGGATGGGACTGGATGGTGTTGAGAGATAGATGGGAGGGGTTGAGGGGAGCTGAAGGATGGGACTGGATGGTGTTGAGAGATAGATGGGAGGGGTTGAATGGAGCTGAAGGATGGGACTGGATGGTGTTCAGAGATAGATGGGAGGGGTTGAATGGAGCTGAAGAATGGGACTGGATGGTGTTAGGAGATAGATGGGAGAGGTTGAGGGGAGCTGAAGGATGGGACTGGATGGTGTTCAGAGATAGATGGGAGAGGTTGAGGGGAGCTGAAGGATGGGACTGGATGGTGTTCAGAGATAGATGGGAGAGGTTGAGGGGAGCTGAAGGATGGGACTGGATGGTGTTCAGAGATAGATGGGAGAGGTTGAGGGGAGCTGAAGGATGGGACTGGATGGTCTTCAGAGATATATGGGAGGGGTTGAGGGGAGCTGAAGGATGGGACTGGATGGTGTTCAGAGAGAGATGGGAGGGGTTGAATGGAGCTGAAGGATGGGACTGGATGGTGTTCAGAGATAGATGGGAGGGGTTGAATGGAGCTGAAGGATGAAGGATGGAACTAAAAACAACAAGATAACTAATGTAAAATATAGTGGGTCCGTAAAATGTATATAGTCGGTATTAACTGGAAGTAGAAGCCTAAGTGTTGTTGTCCATTAGTTTAGTCCAATTAGGGGAGGGGTGTTGGGTTAGGGGAAAATAATAAAGGAACATACTGTATATAGTACCAGTCAAGAGTTTGGACACACCTACTCAAGGTTTTTCTTTTTTTTTACTATTTTCTACATTGTAGAATAAAAAAATAATAATTTTGGGTATCATCTTTCCAAGGGCTCCACTTTTTCTCAGCTGCCACAATTTGATTGGCTGCTGTCCGATTCAAACTGTAATTAAATTAAAACTTTTTGTAATAGCATCATTTTTAATATTTGGGCTTGGGGAGGGTATCAAGTCAGTTCAAGTCAAAAGGCTCAAGTCTAAGTCAAGTCACAAGTCATTGGTGTTAAAGTCAAAGTCGAGTTGCAAGTCATCATATTCGTGACTCGAGTCTAACTCGAGTCCAAGTCATGTGACTCGAGTCCACACCGCTGGTAAGGTTAGCCAGGTGTGTCTGACGTTGATTACAGCCATCTATTGTATAACAATGCTAAAATATCTGGAATTTGACTTTCAGCATCAGTAGAACACACCTGTTTCTCCTCCACCAGTAAAAACAAGGAGAATGGTCTAATGCCTCCCATCAGAAAGACCTGTAGAACACACCTGACTCTCCTCCATCTGTCATACAGGGAGAATGGTCTAATGCCTCCCATCAGAAAGACCTGTAGAACACACCTGACTCTCCTCCATCTGTCATACAGGGAGAATGGTCTAATGCCTCCCATCAGAAAGACCTGTAGAACACACCTGACTCTCCTCACCAGTAAAAACAAGGAGAATGGTCTAATGCCTCCCATCAGAAAGACCTGTAGAACACACCTGACTCTCCTCCATCTGTCATACAGGGAGAATGGTCTAATGCCTCCCATCAGAAAGACCTGTAGAACACACCTGACTCTCCTCCATCAGTCATACAGGGAGAATGGTCTAATGCCTCCCATCAGAAAGACCTGTAGAACACACCTGACTCTCCTCCACCAGTAAAAACAAGGAGAATGGTCTAATGCCTCCCATCAGAAAGACCTGTAGAACACACCTGACTCTCCTCCACCAGTAAAAACAAGGAGAATGGTCTAATGCCTCCCATCAGAAAGACCTGTAGAACACACCTGACTCTCCTCCACCAGTAAAAACAAGGAGAATGGTCTAATGCCTCCCATCAGAAAGACCTGTAGAACACACCTGACTCTCCTCACCAGTAAAAACAAGGAGAATGGTCTAATGCCTCCCATCAGAAAGACCTGTAGAACACACCTGACTCTCCTCACCAGTAAAAACAAGGAGAATGGTCTAATGCCTCCCATCAGAAAGACCTGTAGAACACACCTGACTCTCCTCCACCAGTAAAAACAAGGAGAATGGTCTAATGCCTCCCATCAGAAAGACCTGTAGAACACACCTGACTCTCCTCCACCAGTAAAAACAAGGAGAATGGTCTAATGCCTCCCATCAGAAAGACCTGTAGAACACACCTGACTCTCCTCCACCAGTAAAAACAAGGAGAATGGTCTAATGCCTCCCATCAGAAAGACCTGTAGAACACACCTGACTCTCCTCCACCAGTAAAAACAAGGAGAATGGTCTAATGCCTCCCATCAGAAAGACCTGTAGAACACACCTGACTCTCCTCCACCAGTAAAAACAAGGAGAATGGTCTAATGCCTCCCATCAGAAAGACCTGTAGAACACACCTGACTCTCCTCACCAGTAAAAACAAGGAGAATGGTCTAATGCCTCCCATCAGAAAGAGAGCTGACCCAAGCAAGCACAGGTTACACCCAAAGCATGAGGACTTGCAGCGAGCGGTGAACTTCATCAACAACTACGCAGAGGATAATGCCATAGTGTTACCAGGACGCCACCCAGGACACCAACACTTTGGAGTAAAGCTGCTGCCATCCCATGTGACAAAAGTAGCAGTGTGGCGTCTCCACAAGGAATCGATGACAACACTTGGTGTGTAAAACATAAACAACACGTTTTGATTATCTAATTGACCTCCAACGTGATTGGTACTACATTTATTGATCTCACATTATGTCTGTATTTTCCAGGATAGTAGGAACAGTGGGTTCCTATGTGAGAGTTGATTCTCCCAAAAATAATACATTTAAAAAAATATATTATTATGATTTTTTTTAAATGGCCTCCCGGGTGGCGCAGTGGTTAAGGGCGCTGTACCGCAGCGCCAGCTGTGCCACCAGAGACTCTGGGTTCGCGCCCAGGCTCTGTCATAACCGGCCGTGACCGGGAGGTCCGTGAGGCGACGCACAATTGGCCTAGCGTCGTCCGGTTTAGGGAGGATTTGGCCGGTAGGGATATCCTTGTCTCATCGCGCACCAGTGACTCCTGTGGCGGACCGGGCGCAGTGCACGCTAACCAAGGTTGCCAGGTGCACAGTGTTTCCTCCGACGCATTGGTGCGGCTGGCTTCCGGGTTGGATGCGCGCTGTGTTAAGAAGCAGTGCGGCTTGGTTGGGTTGTGTATCGGAGAACGCATGACTTTCAACCTTCGTCTCTCCCGAGCCTGTACGGGAGTTGTAGCGATGAGACAAGATAGTAGCTACTAACAATTGGATACCACGAAATTGGGGAGAGAACGGGGTAAAATTAAAATAAAAGTAAACATTAAAAAGAGATTCGATTCTCAGCCCTCACATGAACACTAAATACAGACACAGACTGTGTGTGGAAAATGATTTAAGACTGAGACTCTCTCCAATACAACCCAACATTGCAGAGTTATGTGCATCCTTTCAAGCACACCCTTCCCATTAACATGTGGTGAGTTATTCACAATTTTCTATGAACAAATTGATTTATTTTATTTTATTTCACCTTTATTTAACCAGGTAGGCAAGTTGAGAACAAGTTCTCATTTACAACTGTGACAAATAAGGTTTTATATGTAAGATGGTTAAATAAAGAGCAAAATTATTGATTATTATGATATTATTATTTGTGCCCTGGTCCTATAAGAGCTCTTTGTCACTTCCCACGAGCCGGGTTGTGACAAAAACTCACACTCATTCTTATGAGTAATAAATGTATCGTATAGTGTGTGTGTGTGGCAGGATTACAATGATGGCAAACAACAACATTTGAGAGTGTGCTGACCCTGGTGATAGAGGGGGTACAGCTGACCCTGGTGATAGAGGGGGTACAGCTGACCCTGGTGATAGAGGGGATACAGCTGACCCTGGTGCTAGAGGGGGGTACAGCTGACTCTGGTGATAAAGGGGGTACAGCTGACTCTGGTGATAGAGGGGGTACAGCTGACTCTGGTGATAGAGGGGGTACAGCTGACTCTGGTGATAGAGGGGGTACAGCTGACCCTGGTGATAGAGGGGGTACAGCTGACCCTGGTGATAGAGGGGGTACAGCTGACTCTGGTGATAAAGGGGGTACAGCTGACCCTGGTGATAGAGGGGGTACAGCTGACTCTGGTGATAAAGGGGGTACAGCTGACCCTGGTGATAGAGGGGGTACATCTGACTCTGGTGATAAAGGGGGTACAGCTGACCCTGGTGATAGAGGGGGTACAGCTGACCCTGGTGATAGAGGGGGTACAGCTGACTCTGGTGATAAAGGGGGTACAGCTGACCCTGGTGATAGAGGGGGTACAGCTGACTCTGGTGATAAAGGGGGTACAGCTGACCCTGGTGCTAGAGGGGGTACAGCTGACTCTGGTGATAAAGGGGGTACAGCTGGAAGTTGAATGTTTGAAGGAGTACGGGACTATAAAAGGTTTGGGAACCACTGGTATGGAGAATGCTGTGTGGTGATTGGTTAGTTAGGAGGATGCTGTGTGGTGATTGGTTAATATGGATGAAACTATGTGCTGATTGGTTAGTATGGAGGATGGTTCCCACCTTGTTGTTGTTGTGACCATAAAAGGTTTGGGAACCGCTGGTATGGAGAATGCTGTGTGGTGATTGGTTAGTTAGGAGGATGCTGTGTGGTGATTGGTTAATATGGATGATACTATGTGCTGATTGGTTAGTATGGAGGATGGTACGGTGCTGGTGGAAAGCTATGGCTGGAAACAACACCTGACTCCATACTTCAGGCTGCTGCCACAGGTTTAAGCAGTACCAACACTTCAGGTGGACATCACATGCCCTGCACCAAAGTCAAGGGCAGGACAGAAACAGGCTATCCGAATATAGATTCCCTTGTCCAAGCGGGATTCAGACGGACCAGTCCTCAGCACTATCTGCCTCTATTCAGATGACTCCTAATACGTTGCTGCTACTATTTGCAGTGCCTCTATTCACATGACTCTCTCCTAATACGTTGCTGCTACTATCTGCCTCTATTCACATGACTCTCTCCTAATACGTTGCTGCTACTATCTGCCTCTATTCACATGACTCTCTCCTGATACGTTGCTGCTACTATCTGCAGTGCCTCTATTCACATGACTCTCTCCTGATACGTTGCTGCTACTATCTGCCTCTATTCACATGACTCTCTCCTAATACGTTGCTGCTACTATCTGCCTCTATTCACATGACTCTCTCCTAATACGTTGCTGCTACTATCTGCAGTGCCTCTATTCACATGACTCTCTCCTAATACGTTGCTGCTACTATTTGCAGTGCCTCTATTCACATGACTCTCTCCTAATACGTTGCTGCTACTATCTGCCTCTATTCACATGACTCTCTCCTAATACGTTGCTGCTACTATCTGCCTCTATTCACATGACTCTCTCCTAATACGTTGCTGCTACTATCTGCCTCTATTCACATGACTCTCTCCTGATACGTTGCTGCTACTATCTGCAGTGCCTCTATTCACATGACTCTCTCCTGATACGTTGCTGCTACTATCTGCCTCTATTCACATGACTCTCTCCTAATACGTTGCTGCTACTATCTGCCTCTATTCACATGACTCTCTCCTAATACGTTGCTGCTACTATCTGCAGTGCCTCTATTCACATGACTCTCTCCTAATACGTTGCTGCTACTATTTGCAGTGCCTCTATTCACATGACTCTCTCCTAATACGTTGCTGCTACTATCTGCCTCTATTCACATGACTCTCTCCTAATACGTTGCTGCTACTATCTGCCTCTATTCACATGACTCTCTCCTAATACGTTGCTGCTACTATCTGCCTCTATTCACATGACTCTCTCCTAATACGTTGCTGCTACTATCTGCAGTGCCTCTATTCACATGACTCTCTCCTAATACGTTGCTGCTACTATCTGCCTCTATTCACATGACTCTCTCCTAATACGTTGCTGCTACTATCTGCAGTGCCTCTATTCACATGACTCTCTCCTAATACGTTGCTGCTAATTTCTGCCTCTATTCACATGACTCTCTCCTAATACGTTGCTGCTACTATCTGCCTCTATTCACATGACTCTCTCCTAATACGTTGCTGCTACTATCTGCAGTGCCTCTAATCACATGACTCTCTCCTAATACGTTGCTGCTACTATCTGCAGTGCCTCTAATCACATGACTCTCTCCTAATACGTTGCTGCTACTATCTGCCTCTATTCACATGACTCTCTCCTAATACGTTGCTGCTACTATCTGCCTCTATTCACATGACTCTCTCCTGATACGTTGCTGCTACTATCTGCAGTGCCTCTATTCACATGACTCTCTCCTAATACGTTGCTGCTACTATCTGCCTCTATTCACATGACTCTCTCCTAATACGTTGCTGCTACTATCTGCCTCTATTCACATGACTCTCTCCTAATACGTTGCTGCTACTATCTGCCTCTATTCACATGACTCTCTCCTAATACGTTGCTGCTACTATCTGCCTCTATTCACATGACTCTCTCCTAATACGTTGCTGCTACTATCTGCCTCTATTCACATGACTCTCTCCTAATACGTTGCTGCTACTATCTGCCTCTATTCACATGACTCTCTCCTAATACGTTGCTGCTACTATCTGCCTCTATTCACATGACTCTCTCCTAATACGTTGCTGCTACTATCTGCCTCTATTCACATGACTCTCTCCTAATACGTTGCTGCTACTATCTGCCTCTATTCACATGACTCTCTCCTAATACGTTGCTGCTACTATCTGCCTCTATTCACATGACTCTCTCCTGATACGTTGCTGCTACTATCTGCCTCTATTCACATGACTCTCTCCTAATACGTTGCTGCTACTATCTGCCTCTATTCACATGACTCTCTCCTAATACGATGCTGCTACTATCTGCAGTGCCTCTATTCACATGACTCTCTCCTAATACGTTGCTGCTACTATCTGCCTCTATTCACATGACTCTCTCCTGATACGTTGCTGCTACTATCTGCCTCTATTCACATGACTCTCTCCTGATACGTTGCTGCTACTATCTGCCTCTATTCACATGACTCTCTCCTAATACGTTGCTGCTACTATCTGCCTCTATTCACATGACTCTCTCCTAATACGTTGCTGCTACTATCTGCAGTGCCTCTATTCACATGACTCTCTCCTGATACGTTGCTGCTACTATCTGCCTCTATTCACATGACTCTCTCCTAATACGTTGCTGCTACTATCTGCCTCTATTCACATGACTCTCTCCTAATACGTTGCTGCTACTATCTGCCTCTATTCACATGACTCTCTCCTAATACGTTGCTGCTACTATCTGCCTCTATTCACATGACTCTCTCCTGATACGTTGCTGCTACTATCTGCCTCTATTCACATGACTCTCTCCTAATACGTTGCTGCTACTATCTGCAGTGCCTCTATTCACATGACTCTCTCCTGATACGTTGCTGCTACTATCTGCCTCTATTCACATGACTCTCTCCTAATACGTTGCTGCTACTATCTGCAGTGCCTCTATTCACATGACTCTCTCCTAATACGTTGCTGCTACTATCTGCAGTGCCTCTATTCACATGACTCTCTCCTAATACGTTGCTGCTACTATCTGCCTCTATTCACATGACTCTCTCCTGATACGTTGCTGCTACTATCTGCCTCTATTCACATGACTCTCTCCTAATACGTTGCTGCTACTATCTGCAGTGCCTCTATTCACATGACTCTCTCCTGATACGTTGCTGCTACTATCTGCCTCTATTCACATGACTCTCTCCTAATACGTTGCTGCTACTATCTGCAGTGCCTCTATTCACATGACTCTCTCCTAATACGTTGCTGCTACTATCTGCAGTGCCTCTATTCACATGACTCTCTCCTGATACGTTGCTGCTACTATCTGCCTCTATTCACATGACTCTCTCCTAATACGTTGCTGCTACTATCTGCAGTGCCTCTATTCACATGACTCTCTCCTAATACGTTGCTGCTACTATCTGCAGTGCCTCTATTCACATGACTCTCTCCTAATACGTTGCTGCTACTATCTGCAGTGCCTCTATTCACATGACTCTCTCCTAATACGTTGCTGCTACTATCTGCAGTGCCTCTATTCACATGACTCTCTCCTAATACGTTGTTGCTACTAGTATAGTTTTTATCCTGCCTCTCAGCCACTTTACCCCTGATTGTATGAAAACTATAACTCATATACCTACCTCACCTATCACTGATATCGTTGGGCTCCCGATTGGCGCAGCGGTCTAAGGCACTGCGTCTAGAGGCGTCACTACAGACCCTGGTTCGATTCCAGGCCGTATCACAACCGGACGTATTTAGGAGTCCCATAGGGCAGCGCACAATTGGCCTAGTGTCGTCCAGGGTAGGCCGTCATTGTAAATAAGAATTTGTTCTTAACTGACTTGCCTGGTTAAATAAATAAAACAATTCAAGTTAATATTGTTCTTGTACATACTGTATATTTGAATTTATATTGACACTATCTATTTCTGATATTGCTACTACGAAAGCAACCATTTGGCTGTACAATTTCCACCTTCTGTAGAGACCCATTCACTAGGCAAGATGTGACTGGGGGTTATTGCATTTCTTCACATTGACCCATCAATTTAGACAAGTGTGTTTCTGGGTAATGTAGTGTTTCTGGGTAATGTAGTGTGTCTGGGTAATGTAGTGTTTCTGGGTAATGTAGTGTTTCTGGGTAATGTAGTGTTTCTGGGTAATGTAGTGTTTCGGGGTAATGTAGTGTTTCTGGGTAATGTAGTGTTTCGGGGTAATGTAGTGTTACTGGGTAATGTAGTGTGTCTGGGTAATGTAGTGGTTCTGGGTAATGTAGTGTGTCTGGGTAATGTAGTGTGTCTGGGTAATGTAGTGTTTCGGGGTAATGTAGTGTTTCTGGGTAATGTAGTGTGTCTGGGTAATGTAGTGTTTCTGGGTAATGTAGTGTTTCTGGGTAATGTAGTGTTTCGGGGTAATGTAGTGTTTCTGGGTAATGTAGTGTTTCGGGGTAGTGTAGTGTTTCGGGTAATGTAGTGTTTCGGGGTAATGTAGTGTGTCTGGGTAATGTAGTGTTTCTGGGTAATGTAGTGTGTCTGGGTAATGTAGTGTGTCTGGGTAATGTAGTGTTTCTGGGTAATGTAGTGTGTCGGGGTAATGTAGTGTGTCTGGGTAATGTAGTGTTTCGGGGTAATGTAGTGTTTCTGGGTAATGTAGTGTGTCTGGGTAATGTAGTGTTTCTGGGTAATGTAGTGTGTCTGGGTAATGTAGTGTTTCTGGGTAATGTAGTGTTTCTGGGTAATGTAGTGTTTCGGGGTAATGTAGTGTTTCTGGGTAATGTAGTGTTTCGGGGTAATGTAGTGTTTCGGGGTAATGTAGTGTTTCGGGGTAATGCAGTGTGTCTGGGTAATGTAGTGTTTCTGGGTAATGTAGTGTTTCTGGGTAATGTAGTGTGTCTGGGTAATGTAGTGTGTCTGGGTAATGTAGTGTTTCTGGGTAATGTAGTGTTTCTGGGTAATGTAGTGTTTCTGGGTAATGTAGTGTTTCGGGGTAATGTAGTGTTTCTGGGTAATGTAGTGTTTCGGGGTAATGTAGTGTTTCTTGGTAATGTAGTGTTTCTGGGTAATGTAGTGTTTCGGGGTAATGTAGTGTTTCGGGGTAATGTAGTGTTTCGGGGTAATGTAGTGTTTCTGGGTAATGTATTGTTTCTGGGTAATGTAGTGTTTCGGGGTAATGTAGTGTTTCGGGGTAATGTAGTGTGTCTGGGTAATGTAGTGTTTCGGGGTAATGTAGTGTTTTGGGGTAATGTAGTGTGTCTGGGTAATGTATTGTTTCTGGGTAATGTAGTGTTTCGGGGTAATGTAGTGTTTCTGGGTAATGTAGTGTTTCTGGGTAATGTAGTGTTTCTGGGTAATGTAGTGTGTCTGGGTAATTTAGTGTTTCTGGGTAATGTAGTGTGTCTGGGTAATTTAGTGTTTCTGGGTAATGTAGTGTTTCGGGGTAATGTAATGTTTCTGGGTAATGTAGTGTTTCTGGGTAATGTAGTGTTTCTGGGTAATGTAGTGTGTCTGGGTAATTTAGTGTTTCTGGGTAATGTAGTGTGTCTGGGTAATGTAGTGTTTCGGGGTAAATTTATTGTGTCTGGGTAATGTAGTGTTTCTGGGTAATGTAGTGTGTCTGGGTAATGTAGTGTTTCTGGGTAATGTAGTGTGTCTGGGTAATGCCTGGGTCTTCCTTTCCTGTGGCGGTCCTCATGAGAGCCAGTTTCATCATAGTCCTTGATGGTTTTTGCGACTGCACTTAAAGAAACTTTCCAGATTGACTGACCTTCATGTCTTAAACTAATGGACTGTCGTTTCTCTTTGCTTATTTCAGCTGTTCTTGCCATAATATGGACTTGGTCTTTTACCAAATAGGGCTGTATACCCTCTTCTGTATTCCAGCCCTACCTTGTCACAACACAACCGATTGGCTCAAACGCATTAAAGAAGGAAAGAAATTCCACAAACTCACTTTTAACAAGGCACACCTGTTAATTTAAATGCATTCCAGGTGACTACGTCATGAAGCTGGTTGAGAGAATGCCAAGAGTGTTTTAAAGCTGTCCTCAAAGCAAAGATTGGCTACTTTGAAGAATCTCAAATATCAAATATATTTTGATTTGTTTAACACCTCTTTGGTTCCTACATGATTCCATTTCATAGTGTTGATGTCCACCATTATTCTAGATGTAGAAAATAGTTACAGAAAACCCCTTGAATGAGTAGGTGTGTCCAAACTTTGGACTGGTACTCTATATGTATATATATATATCCATACAGGGCATTCGGAAAGTATTCAGACCATTTTGTTACAGCCTTAATATTCTAAAATTGATAAGTGTATTTTTCCGTCATCCATCTACACACAATAACTATATAATATATATATAATATACAAATACCCCATAATGCCCCATTATAACAATACCCCATAATGCCTCATTATAACAATACCCCATAATGCCCCATTATAACAACACCCCATAATGCCCCATTATAACAATACCCCACAATGCCCCATTATAACAATACCCCATAATGCCCCATTATAACAATACCCCACAATGCCCCATTATAACAACACCCCATAATGCCCCTTTATAACAATACCCCACAATGCCCCATTATAACAACACCCCATAATGCCCCTTTATAACAATACCCCATAATGCCCCATTATAACAATACCCCATAATGTCCCTTTATAACAATACCCCATAATGCCCCATTATAACAATACCCCATAATGCCCCATTATAACAATACCCCATAATGCCCCTTTATAACAATACCCCATAATGCCCCATTATAACAATACCCCATAATGCCCCATTATAACAATACCCCATAATGCCCCATTATAACAATACCCCATAATGCCCCTTTATAACAATACCCCATAATGCCCCATTATAACAATACCCCATAATGCCCCATTATAACAATACCCCATAATGCCCCTTTATAACAATACCCCATAATGCCCCATTATAACAATACCCCATAATGCCCCTTTATAACAATACCCCATAATGCCCCTTTATAACAATACCCCATAATGCCCCATTATAACAATACCCCATAATGCCCCTTTATAACAATACCCCACAATGCCCCATTATAACAATACCCCATAATGCCCCATTATAACAATACCCCATAATGCCCCTTTATAACAATACCCCATAATGCCCCATTATAACAATACCCCATAATGCCCCATTATAACAATACCCCATAATGCCCCATTATAACAATACCCCATAATGCCCCTTTATAACAATACCCCATAATGCCCCATTATAACAATACCCCATAATGCCCCATTATAACAATACCCCATAATGCCCCATTATAACAACACCCCATAATGCCCCTTTATAACAATACCCCATAATGCCCCATTATAACAATACCCCATAATGCCCCATTATAACAATACCCCATACTGCCCCATTATAACAATACCCCATAATGCCCCATTATAACAATACCCCATAATGCCCCATTATAACAATACCCCATAATGCCCCTTTATAACAATACCCCATAATGCCCCTTTATAACAATACCCCATAATGCCCCTTTATAACAATACCCCATAATGCCCCATTATAACAATACCCCATAATGCCCCTTTATAACAATACCCCATAATGCCCCTTTATAACAATACCCCATAATGCCCCTTTATAACAATACCCCATAATGCCCCTTTATAACAATACCCCACAATGCCCCATCATAACAACACCCCATAATGCCCCTTTATAACAATACCCCATAATGCCCCATTATAACAACACCCCATAATGCCCCTTTATAACAATACCCCATAATGCCCCATTATAACAATACCCCATAATGTCCCTTTATAACAACACCCAATAATGCCCCATTATAACAATACCCCATAATGCCCCTTTATAACAATACCCCACAATGCCCCTTTATAACAATACCCCATAATGCCCCATTATAACAATACCCCATAATGCCCCATTATAACAATACCCCATAATGCCCCATTATAACAATACCCCATAATGCCCCTTTATAACAATACCCCATAATGCCCCATTATAACAATACCCCATAATGCCCCATTATAACAATACCCCATAATGTCCCTTTATAACAATACCCCATAATGCCCCATTATAACAATACCCCATAATGCCCCATTATAACAATACCCCACAATGCCCCATTATAACAACACCCCATAATGCCCCTTTATAACAATACCCCATAATGCCCCATTATAACAATACCCCATAATGCCCCATTATAACAATACCCCATAATGCCCCATTATAACAATACCCCATAATGCCCCATTATAACAATACCCCATAATGCCCCTTTATAACAATACCCCATAATGCCCCATTATAACAATACCCCATAATGCCCCATTATAACAATACCCCATAATGCCCCATTATAACAATACCCCATAATGCCCCTTTATAACAATACCCCATAATGCCCCTTTATAACAATACCCCATAATGCCCCTTTATAACAATACCCCATAATGCCCCTTTATAACAATACCCCATAATGCCCCTTTATAACAACACCCCATAATGCCCCATTATAACAATACCCCATAATGTCCCTTTATAACAATACCCCATAATGCCCCATTATAACAATACCCCATAATGCCCCTTTATAACAATACCCCATAATGCCCCATTATAACAATACCCCATAATGCCCCATTATAACAATACCCCATAATGCCCCTTTATAACAATACCCCATAATGCCCCATTATAACAATACCCCATAATGCCCCATTATAACAATACCCCATAATGCCCCTTTATAACAATACCCCATAATGCCCCTTTATAACAATACCCCATAATGCCCCATTATAACAACACCCCATAATGCCCCTTTATAACAATACCCCATAATGCCCCATTATAACAATACCCCATAATGCCCCTTTATAACAATACCCCATAATGCCCCATTATAACAATACCCCATAATGCCCCTTTATAACAATACCCCATAATGCCCCATTATAACAATACCCCATAATGCCCCTTTATAACAATACCCCATAATGCCCCATTATAACAATACCCCATAATGCCCCATTATAACAATACCCCATAATGCCCCTTTATAACAATACCCCATAATGCCCCATTATAACAACACCCCATAATGACAAAGCAAAAACAGGGTTTTAGACATTTTTGTTCATTTACAAAAAAATAATAATAATTAAAGATCACATTTACATTAGTTTTCAGACCCTTTACTCAGTACTTTGTTGAAGCACCTTTGGCAGCGGTTACAGCCTCGAGTCTTCTTGGGTATGACGCTACAAGCTTGGCACACCTGTATTTGAGGAGTTTCTCCCATTCTTCTCCGCAGATCCTCTCAAGCTCTGTCAGGTTGGATGGGGAGCATCGCTGCACAGCTATTTTCAGGTCTCTCCAGAGATGTTCGATTGGGTTCAAGTCCGGGTTCTGGCTGGGCCACTCGAGGACATTCAGAGACTTGTTTTCATCAAGGATTTTGCTCTGTTCATCTTTGCCTCAATCATGACGAGTCTCCCAGTCCCTGAAAAACATCCACAATGCTGTGACCTTCATCGTAGGGATGCTACCAGGTTTCCTCCAGATGTGACAGAGCTCTGTCAGAGTGACCATCAGGTTCTTGGTCACCTCCCTGACCAAGGCCTTTCTCCACCGATTGCTCAGTTTGGCCGGGCAGCCAGCTTTAGGAAGAATCTTGTTGGTTCCAAACTTCTTCCATTTAAGAATGATGGAGGCCACTGTGTTCTTGGGGACCTTCAATGCTGCAGAAATGTTTTGGTACCTTTCCCCAGATCTGTGCCTCGACACAATCCTGTCTCGGAGCTCTACAGACAATTCCCTCGACCTCGTGGCTTGGTTTTTGCTCTGACATGAACTGTCAACTGTGGGACCTTATATAGACAGGTGTGTGCCTTTCCAAATCATGTCCAATCAATTGAATTTACCGTAGGTGGACTCCAGTCAAGTTGTAGAAACATCTCAAGGATGATCCATGGAAACAGCACCGAAGTTCAATTTTGAGTCTCAAAGCAAAAGGTTTTTTCTTTGTCATTATGGAGTATTGTGATGTCATTGAGGTATTGTGATGTCATTGAGGTATTGTGATGTCATTGAGGTATTGTGATGTCATTGAGGTATTGTGATGTCATTATGGTGTATTGTGTGCAGACTGATGAGGGGAAAAAAATGATTGAATCCATTTTAGAATAAGGCTGTAACGTAATAAAATGTGGAAAGCGTCAAGGGGTCTGAATACTTTCCCGAAAGCAGTGTATGTGAAGATGAACATACCGAAATGAACTGCAAAGCACACTGGGCATTATTCATGGCCTTGTTTCGGGGCGGAGCTCAGTAGAATAATACTCAGCATGCTTTACAATTGTTCATTTTTACATGTACACATAGCAGAAAGTAGGGGTGCTGATTTTATAAATCGAAATGTAATTAAATACACAAAATACTAATTGGATTGTATTTCATGCCTGTGAAATTCTAATGACAATGGACTGTAGTTCATGTAACAGAAATCCATCTGTAGGATTATGTCTCGTATAATAGTTAATCAGAGAAGTTAGAGCGATCATTATGTGATCAATGCTTTGTAAGCTTGACACAGACACACACACTCACAGGCACACACACACACACACACACACACACACACAAACACAAGTACTAAAACAGAACTTACCTCTTCCACTGATATGGGCAGAATAACTCGACTGAGAGAGAGAGAAAGAGAGAGAGAGAGTGGAGATGAGGGAGAAAGGCAGAGAGAGAGAGGGGGAGAGAGGGAAAGTGGAGATAGAGGGAGAGAGGCAGAGACAGAGAGGGTGAGAGAGAGAGAGAGAGAGAGAGAGAGCGAGAGAGAGAGAGAGAGAGAGAGAGAGAGAGAGAGAGAGAGAGAGAGAGAGAGAGAGAGAGAGAGAGAAAAGGAGAGAGAGAGAGTGGAGATGAGGGAGAAAGGCAGAGAGAGAGAGGGGGAGAGAGGGAAAGTGGAGATAGAGGGAGAGAGGCAGAGACAGAGAGGGTGAGAGAGAGAGAGAGAGAGAGAGAGAGAGCGAGAGAGAGAGAGAGAGAGAGAGAGAGAGAGAGAGAGAGAGAAAGAGAGAGAGAGAGAGAGAGAGAGAGAGAGAGAGAGAGAGAGAGAGAGAGAGAGAGAGAAAAGGAGAGAGAGAGATAGGGAGAGAGAGAGAAAAGGAGAGAGAGAGAGAGAAAGGGAGAGAGAGAGAAAGGGAGAGAGAGAAAAACAAGAGAAAAAACTGTTAGTTCCGACAGAATAACCAACAGCGGTCCTGGTTGGTCCCTGGATGGGAAACCAGATGCTGCTGGAAGTGGTGTTGGAGGTCCTGTAGGGGGCACTACTTAATGAGAGAATGAATAATGTGGTCTCATCTCCCCTCCTCTCTCTCTCTCTCCCTTTCTCTCTCTCTCTCTCATCTCCCCTCCTCTCTCTCTCTCTCTGTCTCTCTCTGTCTCTCTCTCTCTCTCTCCCTTTCTCTCTCTCTCTCTTTCTCATCTCCCCTCCTCTCTCTCTCTCTCTCTCTCCCTTTCTCTCTCTCTCTCTCTCTCTCTCTCCCCTCCTCTCTCTCTCTCCCCTCCTCTCTCTCTCTCTCTATCCCTTTCTCTCTCTCGCTTTCATTTTCTTTTTAAGGTGGGAGGAAAATCTCACTGTTTAAAAAAAAAAGAAGACTTCTGTTCACATAATGAAAGTCAATGTCTAGCAGGTTGACTTACAGAGAGGAGCTGAGAAACTGGTCTTCCAGTGGCTCCCAGGCCGGAGGACTTATAGAAACAGGAGATGCTTTTCCAATGTGTTTTAATGCTTTAGTGTTGTTGTGTTTCCATCAGCAGTGTGACACTAAAGACCGTTGCTTTGTGAGAAGGTGTTAAAGTTCACAGTTCTTATGTAAATGACAGTTATAAAGTACCAACGCCTGGGCTTGGACCCAAGTCCACCGGAGCCATGGCCCAGTGAGACACGGGTACCGGCCCGCGTAGATGGAAACAGAGAAGTCTGAGCCGTTTGGGTAAAACACTGGGGTAAAACACTGGGGTAAATCACTGGGGTAGATCACTGGGGTAAAACACTGGGGTAAAACACTGGGGTGAAACACTGGGGTAAATCACTGGGGTAAAACACTGGGGTAAATCACTGGGGTGAAACACTGGGGTAATTTATGTATGAGGAGAGGTATGTGTTAATGTATGAGGAGAGGTATGAGGAGAGGTATGTGTTAATGTCTGAGGAGAGGTATGAGGAGAGGTATGTGTTAATGTATGAGGAGAGGAGAGGTATGAGGAGAGGTATGAGGAGAGGTATGTGTTAATGTATAAGGAGAGGTATGAGGAGAGGTGTGTGTTAATGTATGAGGAGAGGTATGAGGAGAGGTATGTGTTAATGTATGAGGAGAGGTATGAGGAGAGGTGTGTGTTAATGTATGAGGAGAGGTATGAGGAGAGGTGTGTGTTAATGTATGAGGAGATGTATGAGGAGAGGTGTGTGTTAATGTATGAGGAGAGGTATGAGGAGAGGTATGAGGAGAGGTGTGTGTTAATGTATGAGGAGAGGTATGAGGAGAGGTATGTGTTAATGTATGAGGAGAGGTATGAGGAGAGGTATGTGTTAATGTATGAGGAGAGGTATGGGGAGAGGTATGAGGAGAGGTGTGTGTTAATGTATGAGGAGAGGTATGAGGAGAGGTATGAGGAGAGGTGTGTGTTAATGTATGAGGAGAGGTATGAGGAGAGGTGTGTGTTAATGTATGAGGTGAGGTATGAGGAGAGGTATGAGGAGAGGTATGAGGAGAGGTTTGAGGAGAGGTATGAGGTGAGGTATGAAAAGAGGTATGAGGAGAGGTTTGAGGAGAGGTATGAGGTGAGGTATGAGGAGAAGTTTGAGGAGAGGTATGAGGTGAGGTATGAGGAGAGGTATGAGGAGAGGTTTGAGGAGAGGTATGAGGTGAGGTATGAGGAGAGGTATGAGGAGAGGTATGAGGAGAGGTATGAGGTGAGGTATGAGGAGAGGTATGAGGAGAGGTTTGAGGAGAGGTATGAGGTGAGATATGAAAAGAGGTTTGAGGAGAGGTATGAGGTGAGGTATGAGGAGAGGTATGAGGAGAGGTTTGAGGAGAGGTATGAGGTGAGGTATGAAAAGAGGTATGAGGATAGGTTTGAGGAGAGGTATGAGGTGAGGTATGAGGAGAGGTATGAGGAGAGGTTTGAGGAAAGGTATGTGTTGTCCTCTGAAAAAAAGGAATGGAAAGTCACATCAATTTCTAATGACTAAATAGACTCTAAACAGGACGATGGGGAAGTAAACACTAGTGTTTCAAACCTGAACACAAAGGAGATACAGGTGTTCTCCAGACTGGAAACAGACTGGAAACAGACTGGAAACAGACTGGAAACAGCTGACTATCATGTTAAATCTTGCATTTTCAACGCCTGTGTTGAACACTTATTGGCTAATCTAAATGCCTAATGATTCCGTTTTAAACACTGACGTTGAGGTTATAACCCTGTAAGACACGAGCAACGTCTCAGTCCACGGTGTGTGTGTGTGTGTGTGTGTGTGTGTGTGTGTGTGTGTGTGTGTGTGTGTGTGTGTGTGTGTGTGTGTGTGTGTGTGTGTGTGTGTGTGTGTGTGTGTGTGTGTGTGTGTGTTTTTGTGTGTGTCCATTCAGCATTCCATCATGAGCAACTTAATTAATTTCCAGTCTGTTTCATCGGGGCTCCAGTATCTCCCTAATCGCTTCTGATCTGCCAGACCGCAGTCATCCCCTCCTCTCCACTCCCCCCTCTCCTCTCCACTCCCCCCCCTCCTCTCCACTCCCCCCTCTCCTCTCCACTCCCCCCTCTCCTCTCCACTCTTCCCCCTCTTCTCCGCTCCACTCCTCCCCACTCTAATCCTCCCCCTCTCCTCTCCACTCCCCCCTCTCCTCTCCACTCCCCCCCCTCCTCTCCACTCCCCCCCTCATCTCTCCACTCCCCCCCTCTCCTCTCCACCCCCCCCCCTCCTCTCCACTCCCCCCTCTCATCTCCACTCCCCCCCTCCTCTCCACTCCCCCCCTCTCCTCTCCACTCCCCCCTCTCCTCTCCACTCCCCCCTCTCCTCTCCACTCTTCCCCCTCTCCTCTTCTCCGCTCCACTCCTGCCCACTCTAATCCTCCCCCTCTCCTCTCGTCCCCCTCTCCACTCCTCCCCCTCTCCACTCCTCCCCCTCTCCACTCCTTCACCTCTCCACTCCTCCCCCTCTCCACTCCACTCCTCTCCCTCCCCACTCCTCCCCCTTTCCCGATCCCTCTCCTCTCCTCCAGCGTTCCACTCCTCTCCCTCTCCTCTCCCCCACCTCTCCTCTCCCTCTCCTCCCACACTCCTCTCCCTCTTCACTCCTCCTCTCCCCCACCTCTCCTCTCCCTCTCCTCTCCTCTCCCCCACCTCTCCTCTCCCTCTCCTCCCACACTCCTCTCCCTCTCCACTCCTCCTCTCCTCTCCCTCTCCTCCCACACTCCTCTCCCCCACCTCTCCTCTCCTCCTCCTCTCCTCTCCTCTCCTCACTCTCTCCACTCCTCCTCCTCTCCTCTCTTCTCCCTCTCCACTCCTCCTCCTCTCCTCTACCTCTACTCCCACACTCCTCTCCCTCTCCACTCCTCCTCCTCTCCTCTCCCCCACCTCTCCTCTACTCTCCCTCTCCTCCTCACTTATAAACTACAACCAAAGAGACTGAAGCCTAAAGTTACAAATATATTAGACGTATTATGGATCAAGATGTGTTCAACAGTTAGCCTTGGGGCAGGGGGAGAGCAACTTCAGCTATCCTACACCTAGCAGTGTGTGTGTGTCTATCCTACACCTAGCTGTGTGTGTGTGTGTCTATCCTACACCTAGCAGTGTGTGTGTGTCTATCCTACACCTAGCTGTGTGTGTGTGTGTGTGTGTGTGTGTGTGTGTGTGTATCCTACACCTAGCTGTGTGTGTGTGTGTCTATCCTACACCTAGCAGTGTGTGTGTGTCTATCCTACACCTAGCTGTGTGTGTGTGTGTGTGTGTGTGTGTGTGTGTGTGTGTGTGTGTGTGTGTGTGTGTGTTTATCCTACACCTAGCTGTGTGTGTGTGTGTGTGTGTGTGTGTGTGTGTGTGTGTGTGTGTGTGTGTGTGTGTGTGTGTGTGTGTCTATCCTACACCTAGCTGTGTGTGTGTGTCTATCCTACACCTAGCAGTGTGTGTGTGTCTATCCTACACCTAGCTGTGTGTGTGTGTGTGTGTGTGTGTGTGTGTGTGTGTGTGTGTGTGTGTGTGTGTGTGTGTGTGTGTGTGTGTGTGTGTGTGTCATACACCTAGCTGTGTGTGTGTGTCTATCCTACACCTAGCTGTGTGTGTGTGTGTGTCTATCCTACACCTAGCTGTGTGTGTGTGTGTGTGTGTGTCTATCCTACACCTAGCTGTGTGTGTGTGTTTCTATCCTACACCTAGCTGTGTGTGTGTGTGTGTATGTGTCTATCCTACACCTAGCTGTGTGTGTGTGTGTGTGTGTGTGTGTGTGTGTGTGTGTGTGTGTGTGTGTGTGTGTGTGTGTGTATGTATGTGTGTGTGTTAGTGTGTCTATCCTACACCTAGCTGTGTGTGTGTGTGTATGTGTCTATCCTACACCTAGCTGTATGTGTTAGCCTTGGGGCAGGGGGAGAGCAACTTCAGCTATCCTACACCTAGCAGTGTGTGTGTGTCTATCCTACACCTAGCTGTGTGTGTGTGTGTCTATCCTACACCTAGCAGTGTGTGTGTGTCTATCCTACACCTAGCTGTGTGTGTGTGTGTGTGTGTGTGTGTGTGTGTGTGTGTGTGTGTGTGTGTGTGTGTGTGTGTGTGTGTGTGTGTGTGTGTGTGTGTATCCTACACCTAGCTGTGTGTGTGTGTGTCTATCCTACACCTAGCAGTGTGTGTGTGTCTATCCTACACCTAGCTGTGTGTGTGTGTGTGTGTGTGTGTTTATCCTACACCTAGCTGTGTGTGTGTGTGTGTGTGTGTGTGTGTGTGTGTGTGTGTGTGTGTGTCTATCCTACACCTAGCTGTGTGTGTGTGTCTATCATACACCTAGCAGTGTGTGTGTGTCTATCCTACACCTAGCTGTGTGTGTGTGTGTGTGTGTGTGTGTGTGTGTGTGTGTGTGTGTGTGTGTGTGTGTCTATCCTACACCTAGCTGTGTGTGTGTGTGTGTGTGTGTGTGTGTGTGTGTGTGTGTGTGTGTGTGTGTGTGTGTGTGTGTGTGTGTGTGTGTGTGTGTGTGTGTGTGTCTATCCTACACCTAGCTGTGTGTGTGTGTACATTAGACGTGTTATGGATCTAGATGTGTTCAACAGTTGCCTTATGAACTAGTTGATAGCATCATTCATGACAGCCACGGTGTACTGGTCTGACTGAGACACACAGTAACCTTATAATAACCTCATAATAAAAGCCTATACCTGCGTATAACCTTCTAGAAACTGTCCTAATAAGGGTGGTCGAGACTAATACAAGCATAACGTCAATAGTGAGGTTTAAATGTCTCTTCGTGATGTGGCCTCTATTCATGCTCATATCTAGTAGCACCAGGCGTCAGCTCCCCGGAAAAAACATGACTGATGCTAGAATCCCCCGGGAAAAGACGGACGCTGGTACCACGGTTTTATTTCCTCCCTCCATCTATCTATTGCATTCCTCCATCTCTCCACCTCTACGCTGACTCCAGCCCTGTAGCTAACGGAATGCTATTTCTGTCGTTTCACCTTCAGCGCAGGCATCAATAACACCACGGGGGTGGAACGAGAGGATGCTGGCACGCACGGCCTGCTTCTGTCCCTATAACGTTAACGTTTAATATATTGTTATTTTTCTCCCTTTCGTTACAATATTTTTTCCTGATCTGTCCCTATTCCGCGATGTAGCCTATTCTCGTTGAGTTATACCGTTACCGGATGCAGGCCGTTACTGCAGCCTCTATGAAGGGCACCGTGGCGCGGAGCCGGCTGCTGATGGCTCGGTTATAATAATAGCACCCTCTAGCTGGCATATAGAACATCATAGAACCCTCTAACTGGCATATAGAACATCATAGCACCCTCTAGCTGGCATATAGAACATCATAGAACCCTCTAGCTGGCATATAGAACATCATAGAACCCTCCAACTGGCATATAGAACATTATAGAACACTCTAACTGGCATATAGAACACCATAGAACCCTTTAACTGGCATATATAACATCATAGAACCCTCTAACTGGCATATAGAACATCATTTCTGAATGGGCTTAAAAATAACAAATCATATATATCTTTTGTTGTTGTCTGAATCAAATCCAAACGGATACGTCAAAGTCAAGTGTGTGTGCATAGATGTCAGGGCTGACCGTGCGCCTGTAATTCCCCCCCTCCCCTCCCCCAAACTCTCTCTTTCTCCCGGTCTCTCCGCCTCTCTCTCTCTCTCTCTCTCTCTCTCTCTGTGTACCCGCTGGACACAATGTCAGCAAGCTCACAGAGAAAACAGTCACGGACACACGGCGTCGGTAGGCATACTTACAATTCCTTAATGATCATTGTGGTGGTGATGTCTTCTTCTCACGAGGGAAGGTTAGTGCTCCGTTAAGATCCAGAACAGTGTCTTTCCCTCCGTCAGACTCTCTCTCCCACCTCTCCCCCTCTATGTCATTCTCTACCTCCCGTTTCTCTGTTTTCCTCAAATGCACTTCCTGATCGAGGCCTCGCGCGGTAACTAGGCTACAACCGCGTTCGTGTCGTCACACCGGGCAAGATGACGTCAAGGGAGATCGCCGTAACACCGAATCGGTTTTGCTGCTGAGGGTCTGAGTGGATGCAAGGAGGATCGTCAGGGAGGCGGAACCGGAGTGGTCGATCCTGTGGTGATGTCACAACAGCTGGGGAGATAATCCTCTGACCAGATGGAGATCACGGGCTGGCTCAGTGTGTGTGTGTGTGTGTGTGTGTGTGTGTGTGTGTGTGTGTGTGTGTGTGTGTGTGTGTGTGTGTGTGTGTGTGTGTGTGTGTGTGTGTGTGTCATAAGTGTGCGGTGTTGAACCCTCTGAGTCTTCACTCATCATCATCATCTTCATCATCGTCATACCCCCCCCCCCCCCCTCTCTCTCTCTCTACTTTCAATTTAAGGGACTTTATTGGCATGGGAAACATATGTTTACATTGCCAAAGCAAGTGAACTAGATAATAAACAAAAGTGAAATAAACAATAACAATATACAGTAAACATTACACACACAGAAGTTCCAAAAGAATAAAGACATTTCAAATGTCATATTATGTCTATATACAGTGTTGTAACGATGTGCAAATAGTCAAAGTACAAAAGGGAAAATAAATAAACATAAATATGGGTTGTATTTACAACGGTGTTTGTTCTTCGCTGGTTGCCCTTTTCTTGTGGCAACAGGTCACAAAGCTTGCAGCTGTGATGGAACACTGTGGAATTTCACCCAGTAGCTATGATCATTTATCAAAATTGGGTTTGTTTTCGAATTCTTTGTGGATCTGTGTAATCTGAGGGAAATATGTATCTCTAATATGGTCATACATTGGGCAGGAGGTTAGGAAGTGCAGCTCAGTTTCCACCTCATTTTGTGGGCAGTGAGCACATAGCCTGTCTTCTCTTGAAAGCCATGTCTGCCTACGGCGGCCTTTCTCAATAGCAAGGCTATGCTCACTGAGTCTGTACATAGTCAAAGATGTGGGTCAGTCACAGTGGTCAGATATTCTGCCACTCTCTGTTTCTCTCTCTCTCTCTCTCTCTGTCTCTCTGTTTCAATTCAATTCAATCGGCTTTATTGTCATGGGAAACATATGTTAAAATTGCCAAAGCAAGTGAAGTAGATAATATAAAAAAGTTAAATAAAGAATAAAACTGAACAGTAAACATGACACTCACAGAAGTTCCAAAAGAATAAAGACATTACAAATGTCATATTATGAATAGTCAAAATTTCCTTCAATTTGGGTCACAGTGGACAGGTATTCTGAAACTGTGTACTTTCTGTTTAGGGCCAAACAGCATTCTAGTTTGTTCTGTTTTTTTGTTGTTAATTCTTTCCAATGTGTAAAGTAATTTTCTTTTTGTTTCTCATGATTTGGTTGGGTCCAGAGTTTACGGCAGGAATCTGGTGGTGTAGTGGATTCTAGTTGTGTTAGTGAAGAGTCCGGGAGGCATCAGCTGTGTAGCCGAGTGATACGGGGCTGGGCCACTCGGTGGCAGCTAGCTAGCTGTGATGATCTGGAGTAATGGTCCTGGGCAGGAATCCGGATTGGAAAGTGGAGAAAAACATTCCGATATGCAGACTGGCAGGCTGGCAGGTATTATCCAGGCTAAAAGTGGTGTCTGTGCTAAAGGTAAAGGCCGCTAGCAGTGGCTAACAATGACTAAATAGCTAGTAGCTAATTAGCCGGTTAGCTACTGATGGCTAGCTGCTGATGGAGGTTCTGATGGCTAGCTGCTGATGGAGGTTCTGATGGCTAGCTGCTGATGGAGGTTCTGATGGCTAGCTGCTGATGGAGGTTCTGATGGCTAGCTGCTGATGGAGGTTCTGACGGCTAGCTGCTGATGGAGGTTCTGACGGCTAGCTGCTGATGGAGGTTCTGATGGCTAGCTGCTGATGGAGGTTCTGATGGCTAGCTTCTGATGGAGGCTCTGGCTATAAGGTCTAAAAATAGCAGATCCGTATCACATTGGGTGAGGCGGGTTGCCGGAAGGTATATTTAATTTAAAAAATGGAAAAAGAGATTGAAAATGTATTGAAATATATACAAAAACAATTACAGAATGAGAATGACAAACAACGTCTGCACTGCTAGGCCATCGTGGAACATAATGTTAAAAGTGAATTTGGGGAATTTATTTCCTTCTTAACTTGTTGAATCTAGGGGCCATTTTGTTTTTGTTTTTTTGAAAAATAACGTTCCCAAAGTAAACGGGCTATTTTTCAGGACCATAAAATAGAATATGCATATAATTGACAGCTTAGGATAGAAAGCACTCTAAAGTTTCAAAAACTGTAAAGATATTGTCTGTGAGTATATCAGAACTGATATTGCAGGCAAAAGAATGAGAAAAATCCAATCAGGAACGCAGCGGTTTCTAAATACAAGTCCCTTCCTATGCTTCCCTATTGAGCAGTGAATGGGATATCAACGAGATTCCTTTTTTTATGGCTTCCTTAATGTGTCTAGTATCACAAGACAGTTTCAGGCTTTTATTTTGAAAAATGAGCCTGAGCGACAACATTGCGTCAGTGTCCACCTGATGGCTCTTTGTGTATTTCTCGCGCAAAAGACAGAGGTAGCCATTTTTCCACCCGGTCTTACTGAAAAAAGCTCTGTCCCGGTTGATATATTATCGAATAGATATTTGAAAAACACCTTGAGGATTGATTATAAACAACGTTTGCCATGTTTCTGTCGATATTATGGAGCTAATTTTGGAATAGTTTGTCATGACCGCAATTTCCGGTCGTTTTCTCAGCCAAACGTGAAGAACTAATGGAGCTATTTTTGGCTACAAAAAAATCATTTTTCTGGAAAAAAGGAACATTTGCTATCTAACTGCGAGTCTCGTGAGTGAAAACATCCGAAGCTCATCAAATGTAAACAATTTAATTTGATTGCTTTTCTAATTTTCGTGACCAGATTGCCTGCTGCTAGCTAGGCATAATGCTATGCTAGGCTATCGATAAACTTACACAAATGCTTGTCTTGCTTTGGCTGTAAAGCATATTTTCAAAATCTGAGATGACAGGGTGATTAACAAAAGGCTAAGCCGTTTTTGAATATATTTCACTTGTGATTTCATGAATATGAATATTTTCTAGTAAGATTTTTTTGTCCGTTGCGTTATGCTACTTAGTTTCAGTTGATGACAATTCTCCCGGATCCGGGATGGGTAGTTACAAGAGTTAACTGCAGGATAGTATTATTGCTATTCATGGAAACATGGTTATTATGGACATTGGTGTTGACCGTTGACCTTTACCCTCAGGTGATGTCATCACCCAGAGTCTGCAAAGTGTTAACGGGACACTACCTCATGTTGAGTTGGGTATATCGCTCTCCTGTTTTCTACCGTTTGTTCATGGCTGTACCCCTTTATTTTGTAGTAATGTTTTTTTTAATTTGTACATTTTTTCTCCCCAATTTTGTTGTATCCAATTTGTAGTTACAGCCTTGTCCTATCGCTGCAACTCCCGTGTGGACTCGAGAGAGAGAGGCGAAGGTCAAGAGCCGTGCGTCCTCCGAAACACAACTGCTTCTTGACAAAATGCCTGCTTAACCCGGAAGCCAGCCGCACCAATGTGTCTGAGGAAACACTGTACACCTGGCAATTGTGTCAGTGTGCACTGCGCCCGACCCGCCAGAGGAGTCGCTAGTGCGTGATAGGACAAGAACATCCCTACCGGCCAAATCCTCCCCTAACCCAGGCGATGCTGGGCCAATTGTGCATTAACCCATGGGTCTCCAGGTCACTCTTGCTCAGTTGTGCTTGGACTTGAACCAGGATTTCTAGTGGCACAGCTAGGCCACTCAGGTGGCCCAGTTTAGAAGTAACTTTTGAGGTCAGCTTGTACGTGATGGTGCGCTAGCTAACTAAGAAAGAGTGAGTTAGCCAGTTAGCTGTTATTATAATTTTTTGGAGTGACAGAGAGCAGGAGCTGCCGGAGAGTATCGACAACGGTGAGAATTAGCAGCAACAAGTGGAAATCGCTAACGAGGATCAAGGACAAGTTTGCCTTACAATGGCAATGTTTGGGGACTATCAATGAGGTTTTGGAAGAGAACGAGGACAGAATATGTGGAAAGGTTGAGACACTTTTTCTTGACAAAAGGAATTACAGACGAGGCTAAACAGCTCTCTATTCTGAGTGTGTGTGGGGCTAAAACATACACGCTAAAGACACCACAGAGGACGGGACAAAATCATTTTGTTGATCTAGTTCCTTCAGACTTCCACAATCCAAAGCCTCCAGAGGTTCAAGTTGAATCGACATTTTTCGGAAAACATGTCAGTCTTTTGCCAACTTTGTTTGATGAATTACATCAACTCCCTGAACATTGTGAGTTTGGAGCTGTGTTAGAGGACATGCTCCGTGGTAGTTTAGTCTGTGGCATTATTGAGGACAGCATACAGTGCCGTTTGCTTGGGGGAAGCCACACTGACTTTCAAGGGAGCATTGGACATATCTCAAGGGATGGAGATGGCAGCTAGCAATGCTGGAGATATTCAAAAGGGCAACAGTGGAAGTGTATCAGGTGACATAAGAGGCAGCAGGAAGAAGGGAAAAGCAGTGGAATGAGGGAACCAAGATGTATTCCTCCAATGGCTTCAGCAAGGATACAGTGGTGGGCTCTCACACTTTCCGCTTATCAATATACCATCGTGTACAGAGCGGGAAAGGACAATGCAAATGCAGATGTGGTCAGCCGTCTCCAGTTATCAGAGATGCCCGCCACAACTGTGGTGCCTCCCGAGACAATTTTCCTAATGGAGAGATTGTCAAACTCCCCTTTGAATGCCAAACAGATCAAACAGTGGACCGACCGGGACCCTATCCTGTCCCAAGTGAAAAGATTCCTTATGCAGGGTTGGCCTCCTGTCATAGAGGATGATGGACTGAGACCGTACGCAAAGCGCAAAACTGAGCTGAGTGTGCAAGATGGCTGGACCAAAGTGGTCGTCCCGCCGTCTGGCCATTCTCAAGTCATGGACGAGGTTAATGAGGCTCACCCGGGTGCCTCCCGGATGAAAAGTTTAGCCAGATCTTTTATCGGGGATATCAAGTGTCAGATTAAGTGTTCTGAGTGCCAGACCAACCAGAAGATGGCTCCATGATCCAGGCTGCATGTAGACAGGTCCTTTTATGAGTCAGATGTTCCTTGTCATGGAGTCACTCCAAGTGGCTGGAGGTTCACATTATGAGCAACAACACAGCAACAACAACCATCGAGAAGCTCCACCAGTTGTTTGCAACCCACGGTCTACCTGACAACCTTCACCTGTGAATTGTTTCAAGAATTCATGCAGAGAAACGGGATTAGTCCGCAGCGTTCCATTTCACCCAGCCTCGAACGGCTTAGCGGAGAGTGCAGATACCGAAAGAAGGGCTCAAAACGATGAATGGGGGAACCATGGCAACCAATTTCCCTCAGTTCTTGTTCCAGTACCACATCAAGACACAAACAACAGCAGGACAGACTCCAGCTGAGATGCTGATGGGGACCTGGACCTACTGCATCCGGATATCAAAGCTCACCTGGACCTACTGCATCCAAACATCAAAGCTCACCTGGACCTACTGCATCCGGATATCAAAGCTCACCTGGACCTACTGCATCCAGACATCAAAGCTCACCTGGACCTACTGCATCCAGACATCAAAGCTCACCTGGACCTACTGCATCCAGACATCAAAGCTCACCTGGACCTACTGCATCCAGACATCAAAGCTCACCTGGACCTACTGCATCCAGACATCAAATCTCACCTGGACCTACCTACTGCATCCAGACATCAAAGCCCACCTGGACCTACCTACTGCATCCAGACATCATAGCTCACCTGGACCTACTGCATCCAGACATCAAATATCACCTGGACCTAACTACTGCATCCAGACATCAAAGCTCACCTGGACCTACTGCATCCAGACATCAAAGCTCACCTGGACCTGTTGCATCCAGACATCAAAGCTCACCTGGACCTACTGCATCCAGACATCAAAGCTCACCTGGACCTACTGCATCCAGACATCAAAGCTCACCTGGACCTACTGCATCCAGACATCAAAGCTCACCTGGACCTGTTGCATCCAGACATCAAAGCTCACCTGGACCTACTGCATCCAGACATCAAAGCTCACCTGGACCTACTGCATCCAGACATCAAAGCACGGGTGGAATGGAGGCAGGAGAAACAAAAAGAGAGACATGATCACATGACCACCATGCAAGAGAGACAGTTAAAATCCACAACTTCACAAGCAGCCACTCAGTCAGTCAGTCAGCCAGTGAGGTAGTAAGGCAGCCAGTTTTTCAGCTAGTCAGCTAACCAGTCAGTCAATCAGCCATTCAGTCAGTCAGCTAGTCAGCCAGTCAGTCACTCATTCATGTATTTATTAATTCAGTCAGCCAGTCTGTCATTTCATCAGCCAGTCAGTAAGTAATTCAGTCAGCCAGTCAGTCAGTCAGTCAGCCAGTCAGTCAGTCAGTCATTGATTCAGCCAGTCAGTCAGTAATTAAGTCAGCCAATCAGCTAACCAGTCAGTCAGCAAGTCATTCAGTCAGTCAGCTAGTCAGCCAGCCAGTCAGTCACTCATTCAGTTATCCATTCATTGAGTCAGCCAGTCCGTCATTGAGTCAGTAAGTCATTCAGTCAGTAAGCAAGTCAGCCAAGCAGTCAGTTAGCCAGTAGATTCAGTCAGTCAATCTGTCAGTTTGTCATTCAGTCAGCTAGTCATTAATTCATTCAGTCAGCCAGTCAGTCAGTCATTCAACGAGCCAGTCATTCAGTAAGTTAGTCATTCGTCAGCCAGCCAGTCAGCCAGTCAGTCAGTCCACAAGTCAGCCAGTCAGTAAGTCATTCAGTCAGTCAGCCAGTAATTCAGTCATTCATTCACTCAGTCAGTCATTCATTCAGTCAGTCTGTCAATCAATCAATCACTCCGTCAGTTATTCAGTCAGCCAGTCAGTCATTCAGTCATTCATTTGGCCAGTCAATCAGTGAACCAGTCAGTTATTCAGTCAGCCAGTCAACTAGTCATCAAACCAGTCAGTCAGCCCACAAGTCAGCCAGTCAGTAAGTAATTCAGTCAGTTAGTCAGTCAGCTAGTAAATCATTCAGTCATTCATTCAATTAGTCAGGTAGTCAGCTAGCCAGCCATTCAGCCAGTCAGCCAGTCATTCAATCATTCATACATTCAGCCAGTCAGTCAGTCATTAATTTGGCTTTTTCTTTTCAACCAGTCAGTCAGCCAGTTAGTCAGTCACCCAGCCAGTTAGTAAGTCAGCCAATCAGTAATTTAGGCAGCCAGTCAGTAAGTCCTTCAGTCAGTCATTCGGTCAGCTAGTTAGCCAGTCAGCCAGTCAGTCATTCAGTCACCCACCAGCCAAGCAGCCATTAAGCCAGTCATGCAGTCAGTCAATTAACAGCCAGTCAAGCAGTCACTCAGCCAGTCATTCAGTCAGCCATTCAATCAGTCAGCCAGTCACTCAGTCAGCCAGTCAACCAGCCAGCCAGCCAGTCAGTTATTGAGTCAATCAGTCAGCCAGTCATTCAACCATTCAGTCATTCAGTCAGTCAGTCATTATGTAATTTTGTCAGTTAGACAGTCAGTCATTCAGTCAGCCAGTCAGCAGTTAGCCAGTCAGTCAGAAAACCAATCAGTCAGCCAACCAGCCACCCAGTCAGTCAGCCAGTCATTCATTCATTGAGCCAGTCAGTCATGCAGTCAGTCATTCAGTCAACCAGCCATTCAAGCAGCCAGTCAGTCAGTCATTCAGTCAGCCAAGCAACAGCCAGCCAAGCAGTCAGTCAGCCAATCATTCAGTCATTCAGTCAGCCAGACAGTCATTCATCGAGCCAGTCTGTCATTCAGTCAGCCAGTCAGTCAGTCAGCCATTCAGTCAGCCAGTCAGTCAAGCAGCCGTCCGTTTGTGAATCAATCAGTCAGCCAGTCGGTCATTCAGTCAGCCAGTCAATATCTCATTCGGTCAGTTAGACAGTCAGTCATTCAGTCAGACAGTCAGCCAGTCAGTCAGAAAACCAATCAGTAATTCATGCATTTATTTAGCCAGTCAGTCAGTCAATCAGTCAGTCAGTCAGTCAGTAAATCAGTCTGTCAGCAGGTGAGCCAGCAAGTCATTCAGTCAGCCAGTCATTCATTCAGCCAGCCAGTCATTCAGTCAGTCATTCAGTCAGTCAGTTAGCCAGTCAGTCAGTCATTCAGCCTGTCAACCATCAGTCATTCAGTCACCCATCTAGCCAAGCAGCCATTCAGTAAGTCATTCAGTCAGCCAGTCAGCCAGCAAGCCAGTTAAGCAGTCAGCCAGTCAGTAAGTCATTCAGTCAGCCAGCCAAGCAGCCAGTCAGCCACTCAGTCAGTATGTCATTCAGCCAGCCAAGCAGTCAGCCAGCCAAGCAACCAGTCACGCAGCCAGCCAAGCAGTCAGCCTGTCAGCCAGTCATCCAGCCAGCCAAGCAGTCAGTTAGCTAGCCAAGTAAGTCAGCCAGTCTGCTAGCCAATCATTCAGTCAGCCAGCCAGCCAGCCAAGCAGTTAGTTAGCCAGCCAAGTAGTCAGCCAGTCTGCCAGCCAAGCATTCAGTCAGCCAGCCAGCCAGCCAAGCAGTCAGTTAGCCAGCCAAGTAGTCAGCCAGTCTGCCAGCCAAGCATTCAGTCAGTCAATGCTGATCAATTTTAACCATCTTCCCTGTCCCTGCTGAAGAAAAGCAGGCCCAAACCATGATGCTGCCACCACCATGTTTGACAGTGGGGATGGTGTGTTCAGGGTGATGAGCTGTGTTGCTTTTACGCCAAACATAACGTTTTGCATTGTTGCCAAAAAGTTCGATTTTGGTTTCATCTGACCAGAGCACCTTCTTCCACATGTTTGGTGTGTCTCCCAGGTGGCTTGTGGCAAACTTTAAACAACACTTTTTATGGATATCTTTAAGAAATGGCTTTCTTCTTGCCACTCTTCCATAAAGGCCAGATTTGTGCAATATACGACTGATTGTTGTCCTATGGACAGAGTCTCCCACCTCAGCTGTAGATCTCTGCAGTTCATCCAGAGTGATCATGGGCCTCTTGGCTGCATCTCTGATCAGTCTTCTCCTTGTATGAGCTGAAAGTTTAGAGGGACGGCCAGGTCTTGGTAGATTTGCAGTGGTCTGATACTCCTTCCATTTCAATATTATCGCTTGCACAGTGCTCCTTGGGATGTTTAAAGCTTGGGAAATATTTTTGTATCCAAATCCGGCTTTAAACTTCTTCACAACAGTATCTCGGACCTGCCTGGTGTGTTCCTTGTTCTTCATGATGCTCTCTGCGCTTTTAACGGACCTCTGAGACTATCACAGTGCAGGTGCATTTATACGGAGACTTGATTACACACAGGTGGATTGTATTTATCATCATTAGTAATTTAGGTCAACATTGGATCATTCAGAGATCCTCACTGAACTTCTGGAGAGAGTTTGCTGCACTGAAAGTAAAGGGGCTGAATAATTTTGCACGCCCAATTTTTCAGTTTTTGATTTGTTAAAAAAGTTTGAAATATCCAATAAATGTCGTTCCACTTCATGATTGTGTCCCACTTGTTGTTGATTCTTCACAAAAAAATACAGTTTTATATCTTTATGTTTGAAGCCTGAAATGTGGCAAAAGGTCGCAAAGTTCAAGGGGGCCGAATACTTTCGCAAGGCACTGTACATAATTTTTGTAATGTCTTTATTCTTTTGGAACTTCTGTGAGCGTTTTACTATTAATTTGTATTGTTTATTTCACTTGCTTTGGCAATGTTAACATGTTTCTCATGCCAATAAATTGAATTTAATTGACAGAGAGAGACAGATACAGAGAAAGTAGAGAGAGAGAAAGTAGGTAGAGAGAGTCAGAGAGACAGAGAGAGACAGAGAGAAAGAGAAAGTAGAGAAAGAGAGAGACAGATAGAGAAAGTAGAAAGAGAGAGAGAAAGTAGAGAGAGAGAGAAACAGAGAGATCGAGAGAGAGACTAACTGACTGGCTGCTTGGCTAATAAATGCTACAGATGTAAGGAAAATAGTGTGGAAATCTACCAAAAAACAATTAGGCAATAACAAATTCAATCTCTTCTAGACAATTTCCTGGACAAAATGTTCCACTGTAATAGTGAAGGTGTAAACTTGGCAGTAGAAAACCTAAACAGTGTATTTGACCTCTCAGCTTCCCTATCAAACCTAAAAACTTAAGAAACCTAAGAAAATTATCAACATTGACAAATGGTTTGATGAAGAGGGCGGCAGGTAGCCTAGTGGTTAGAGAGTTGGACTAGTAACCGAAAGCACGAAAGTGCTGTTTGAATGAATGCTTACGAGCCTGCTGCTGCCTACCATCGCTCAGTCAGAATGTTCTATCAAATCATAGACTTAGTTATAACATAATAACACACAGAAATACGAGCCTTAAGTCATTAATATGGTCGAATCCGGAAACTATCATCTCGAAAACAAGACGTTTATTCTTTCAGTGAAATACGGAACTGTTCTGTATTTTATCTAATGGGTGGCATCCATAAGTCTAAATATTCCTGTTACATTGCACAACCTTCAATGTTATGTCATAATTATGTACAATTCTGGCAAATTAGGCAGCCCAAACTGTTGCATATACACTGACTCTGTTTGCAATGAACGCAAGAGAAGTGACACAATTTCACCTGGTTAATATTGCCTGTTAACCTTGGCTTGTTTTAGCTAAATATGCAGGTTTAAAAATATTGAGTATTGATTTTAAGAAAGGCATTGATGTTCATGATTAGGTACACATTGGAGCAACGATACGCACCACATCGATTATATGCAACGCAGGACACGCTAGATAAACTAGTAATATCATCAACCATGTGTAGTTAACTAGTGATTATGATAGATTGATTGTTTTTTATAAGATAAGTTTAATGCTAGCTAGCAACTTACCTTGGTTTATTGCATTCGCGTAACAGGCAGTCTCCTCGTGGAGTGAAATGTAATCAGGTGGTTAGAGCGTTGGACTAGTTAACTGTAAGGTTGCTAGATTGAATCCCCGAGCTGACAAGGTGAAAATCTGTCGTTCTGCCCCTGAACAAGACAGTTCACCCACTGTTCCTAAGCTGTCATTGAAAATAAGAATGTGTTCTTAAGTACACCACCTATTCAGTAGGAATGATTTACAGAGTGTCCACACTATAACGCTATAGTTATAGAAATCCAGACGCATAACCTTTGAAAGAACGGGTCCAGAAGACCCGTGTAATCCTAGGACAGCGGTGTCTGTCGGCTCAATCAGAAACAACCTTTACATTTCTATCACACAATCTGTATTGTTTCAGCGACCCAGACTGAATAGAGCCCTTAGCCCACTGAACTCTTCATAGGATATGAAGAGATATGGACACTGAACTCTTCATAGGATATAAAGAGATATGGACACTGAACTCTTCATATG
Organism: Oncorhynchus clarkii lewisi; assembly: GCF_045791955.1. NCBI lineage: Eukaryota > Metazoa > Chordata > Actinopteri > Salmoniformes > Salmonidae > Oncorhynchus > Oncorhynchus clarkii. Next base: position 46,652,528 of record NC_092175.1, on the reverse strand, counting down.
ATATGAAGAGATATGGACACTGAACTCTTCATATGATATGAAGAGATATGGACACTGAACTCTTCATAGGATATGAAGAGATATGGACACTGAACTCTTCATAGGATATGAAGAGATATGGACACTGAACTCTTCATATGATATAAAGAGATATGGACACTGAACTCTTCATATGATATGAAGAGATATGGACACTGAACTCTTCATAGGATATGAAGAGATATGGACACTGAACTCTTCATAGGATATGAAGAGATATGGACACTGAACTCTTCATATGATATAAAGAGATATGGACACTGAACTCTTCATATGATATGAAGAGATATGGACACTGAACTCTTCATATGATATGAAGAGATATGGACACTGAACTCTTCATAGGATATGAAGAGATATGGACACTGAACTCTTCATAGGATATGAAGAGATATGGACACTGAACTCTTCATATGATATGAAGAGATATGGACACTGAACTCTTCATATGATATAAAGAGATATGGACACTGAACTCTTCATATGATATGAAGAGATATGGACACTGAACTCTTCATATGATATGAAGAGATATGGACACTGAACTCTTCCAGTGGGGGGGGGGTGAAGGGAGGACGGCTCATAATAGTGGCTGGAATGGAGCAAATGGAATGGCATCAAACACATGGAAACCATGGAAACCACGTGTTTGATGTAATTTGATACCATTCTACCGATACCACTCCAGCCATTACCACAAGCCTGTCCTCCCCAACTATGGTGCCACCAACCTCCTGTTTTCACTGTACAAAAACACGTGACAAAAACTTGAAAACTTGAAGACATTTACAAACATGTGACTTTATTCCAGAAACGTCTATCTCTACAGTGCCTTCGATTCCCCTCAGGACCTGTTTACCCAGTGCCTCAACAGAATAACAACATTGATCGTAGGTTGACATAAATCATCACCATTACCCAAATCTATGATGGCACATACAGTGGGCTAAAATCAGGGTCAAAATCAGATATTCTTTAACAAATCGACATTGAAACCAAAGTATACACCTCACATACATGGTTATGGGCTGAAACAACAAGACCTGTACCATGTCAGATATAGAGTTGAAATGTTTTCAATTTCGAGTTTGCATCCCAATATTACACTTATATATCCCAGAATCCCAATATATCACAGAAGACTGAAATATAACAAAACGGTTTGACATAGAAACACCAGATTTTCAGCGTTCAATTATTTCCATTTTTTATGTTTATTAATTATGCAATTATGACAAAAAACTAACATTCCACCCATGAGGCTACTGGGTAATTTGACTGCAGGAAATGGCTACTTTAAAATCTAGACAGGGAGAACACGACCATTCAAAAGTTTGTGGTCACGTAGAAATGTCCTTGTTTTTGGAACGAAAAGCACATTTTTTTGTCCATTAAAATAACAGAATTGATCAGAAATACAGTGTAGACATTGTTAATGTTGTCAGTGACTATTGTAGCTGGAAACAGATTTTGTTTTTTAATGGAACATCTACATAGACGTACAGAGGCCCATTATCAGCAACAATCTCACGCGTGTTCCAACGGCACGTTGTGTTAGCTAATCCAAGTTTATAACTTTAAAAGGCTAATTTATCATTAGAAAATCCTTTTGCAATTATATTAGCACAGCTGAAAACTGTTATCATGATTAAAGAAGCAATAAAACTGGCCTTCTTTAGACAAGTTGAGTATCTGGAGCATCAGCATTTGTAGGTTCGAGTACAGGCTCAAAATGACCAGAAACAAATACTTTTCTTCTGAGTCTATTCTTGTTCTGAGAAAAGAAAGCTATTCCAAGAGAGAAATTGCCAAAAAACTGAAGATCTCGTACAACGCTGTGTACTACTCCCTTCACAGAACAGCGCAAATTGGCCCTTGCCAGAATAGAAAGAGGAGTGGGAGGCCCCGGTTATCACATCTGCTCCTGCTACGCCCTCTGGTGTTCATCCGGTTACTCCCTCTCTCTCTCTGTGTGATTGTGTGGTTGGAGACAGGTGTGCTGGAGTCAGAGTAGATCCCCACCAACTGCAACCTGTTCCATAATCAAGACCTCTACAAATACTCAGTCCTGCCACTTCCATCTCTGCTCAGCCAGTTCATGATTTTAGCCATTTATGATTTTTCAAGATCCTGATACGCTGCTGTGCATGTTTCCCTGCCTGACACCGTTTATCCTCTCATTGCAGTTAGCGCTCTGTCTCTGGCTCCTGTCACCACTACCTTGGATTCCTCTCAGGGCCTGTTTACCCTGTTCTACTCAGACAACTCAACCTCAGTCTCCACATCTCACCACCACTACCTTGGATTCCTCTCAGGGCCTGTTTACCCTGTTCTACTCAGACAACTCAACCTCAGTCTCCACATCTCACCACCACTACCTTGGATTCCCCTCAGGACCTGTTTACCCTGTTCTACTCAGACAACTCCAACCTCAGTCTCCACATCTAGTTTCTCTACAACTCATCTGAGCTTCCCCGGATCTGCACTCCATATCTCCCTGTGTAACAATAAATATTTTGGTTAATTCATCCCTGTTTCCTCATCTGAGTCTGCTCTTAGGTTCCACCGTGTCGCTCAGCTTAACACCGGTGCATAACTGAGCAAGTCAAGTACATTAGTCTGTCTAGTTTGAGAAACAGACGCCTCACAAGTCCACAACTGACAGGTTCATTAAATAGAGTTCCTCTGTCCAGTGTCTGTGTTCCTCTGTTCCTCTGTCCAGTGTCTGTGTTCCTCTGTTCCTCTGTTCCTCTGTCCAGTGTCTATGTTCCTCTGTTCCTCTGTCCAGTGTCTCTGTTCCTCTGTCCAGTGTCTGTGTTCCTCTGTTCCTCTGTCCAGTGTCTGTGTTCCTCTGTTCCTCTGTCCAGTGTCTGTGTTCTTTTCCACATCTTAATATTTTATTTTTATTGGTCAGTCTGAGATGAGGCTTTTTTTTTGCATCTCTGCCTAGAAGGCCAGCATCCTGGAATCGAAACCACAAATGCTGATGCTCCAGATACTCAACTCGTCTAAAGAAGGCCAGTTTTATTGCTTCTTTAATCATGACAACAGTTTTCAGTTGTGCTAACATAATTGCAAAATAGTTTTCTAATGATCAATTAGCCTTTTAAAATGATAAACTTGGATTGGCAAGCACAACTGGAACACATGAGTGATGGTTGCTGATAATGGGCCTATATAGATATTCCATAAGAAATCAGCCATTTCCAGCTACAATAGTCATTTACGACATTAACAATGTCTACACTGTATTTGATAAATGTTGTTATTTTAATGGACAAAAAAATAAGGACATTTCTACGTGACCCCAAACTTTTGAACGGTAGTGTTCATGTATTTCCTATGTTTTCTTAGGAAAGTCTAATGTGTAACCAGGATCAGGTCACACTGAAGAGATGAATCACCATAACATGATATAGAAACATAAAATCACAAACACCTGAGGAGATATTCAGTAGACAGCTTTACAGGGACTAAAGGTCAGGGGCTAGAGGTCAGGGACTAGAGGTTAGAGGCTAGCGGTCTGGGGCTAGAGGTCAGGGGCTAGAGGTCAGGGGCTAGAGATCAAGGACTAGAGGTCAAGGGGTTAGAGGTCAGGGGCTAGAGGTCAGGGGCTAGAGGTCAGAGGCTAGAGATCAGGGACTAGAGGTCAGAGGCTACAGTTCAGAGGCTAGAGCTCAAGGGCTAGAGGTCAGGGCCTAGAGATCAAGGACTAGAGGTCAAGGGGGTAGAGGTCAGGGGCTAGAGGTCAGAGGCTAAAGGTCAGGTACTAGAGGTCAGGTACTAGAGGTCAGGGGCCAGAGGTCAGGGGATAAAGATCAGCGGCTAGAGGTCAGAGGCTAGAGATCAGGGGCCAGAGGTCGGGGGCCAGAGGTCGGGGGCCAGAGGTCGGGGGCTAGAGGTCGGGGGCTAGAGGTCGGGGGCTAGAGGTCAGGGGGTTAGAGGTCAGGGGGTTAGAGGTCAAGGGGTTAGAGGTCAGGGGCTAGAGGTCAGGGGCTAGAAGTCAGGGACTAGAGATCAGGGACTAGAGGTCAGAGGCTAGAGTTCAGAGGCTAGAGGTCAGGGCCTAGAGATCAAGGACTAGAGGTCAAGGGGTTAGAGGTGAGGGGCTAGAGGTCAGAGGCTAAAGGTCAGGTACTAGAGGTCAGGGACTAGAGGTCAGGGGCCAGAGGATAAAGATCAGGGGCTAGAGGTCAGAGGTTAGAGATCGGGGGCCAGAGGTCGGGGGCCAGAGGTCAGGGGCTAAGAGGTCAGGGGCCAGAGGTCAGGGGCCAGAGGTCAGGGAGCAGAGGTCAGGGGTTTAAAGTGCTGAATTCCTCTCCCTGTACTCCAGACCGATACCATCATTCTAAACAATTATAAATCACTAGTCATCAATTATTTACCATGTATCAATACAACTATCAGTTCCACCACCTTTATGTCTGTCAACAACTGTGTGACTATCATTTACAACAACACCCACAGATAAATATATATATATATGTTTACAACAACACCCACACATAAATATATATCTATATGTTTACAACAACACACATAAATATCCATCTGCAATATGACCAGACAGCAGTATAAAAGTGGGATGACAGAACCCGAAGAGACTTGGCTGTTCAACAAACAAAACCCTCAAATCCAATGTGTGTCCCAATTAGCCCCTATCAGATGGCATCCCATTCCCTATATAGTGCACTACTTTAGACCAGATGGCACCAAATGATGCCATTTGGCACTTTCCCCAAGGTTCAGATCTAGGATCAGTTTCCCCAAGGTTCAGATCTAGGATCAGTTTCCCCACGGTACAGATCTAGGATCAGTTTCCCCAAGGTACAGATCTAGGGTCAGTCTAGGTACAGATTTAGGGTCAGTTTCCCCTAGGTACAGATCTAGGGTCAGTTTCCTCTAGGTACAGATCTAGGATCAGTTTCCCCTAGGAACAGATCTAGGATCAATTTCCCCCAGGTACAGATCTAGGATCAGTTTCCCCAAGGTACAGATCTAGGATCAGTTTCCCCAAGGTACAGATCTACGATCAGTTTCCCCAAGGTACAGATCTAGGGTCAGATTCCTCTAGGTACAGATCTAGGATCAGTTTCCCCTAGATACAGATATAGTACCAGTTTCCCCTAGGTACAGACATAGGGTCAGTTTCCTCTAGGTACAGATCTAGGATCAGTTTCCTCTAGGTACAGATCTAGTATCAGTTTCCCCTAGGTACAGATATAGGATCAGTTTCCCCTAGATACATATATGGTACCAGTTTCCCCTAGGTACAGATCTAGGATCAGTTTCCCCTAAGTACAGATCTAGGATCAGTTTCCTCTAGGTACAGATATAGGATCAGTTTCCCCTAGATACATATATGGTACCAGTTTCCCCTAGGTACAGATCTAGGATCAGTTTCCCCTAGATACAGATCTAGGATCAGTTTCTCCTAGATACAGATCTAGGATCAGTTTCCCCTAGATACAGATCTAGGATCAGCTGACCCAAGATACGTTCTGTAATCATGATTCTGTTATCATTATTACAAGCGTATTATACTCTAAATCGTCTTGTAACTAGTACTTAGATCATGTTGAACAACAAAACTACATTCCGGGAACTTTCAATAAATCAGAAGAAGAGAGGCAGGAATCATCCAACCAGGATTTCTGGAAAGCCAGGAAATGTATTGAAAGGAGAAATGCTGTGATTGGCTACTAGAGGTTAGGGAAGATCCCTCTCTTCCCCCCTCTCCCTCTACTCCCTGCTCTCCCTCTCTTACTCCTTCCTCTCTCTCCTCTCTCTCTCCCTCTCTCTCCCCCTCTCTCCCTCTCTCTCCCCCTCTCTCCCTCTCCCTCTCTCCCTCTCCCCCCTCTCCCTTTCTACCTCTCTCTCCCTCCCTCTCCCCTATCTTCCTCCCTCTCCTCCCCCTACCTCTCCTCCCTCTCCTCCCCTACCTCTCCTCCCCCTGCCTCTCCTCCCTCTCTCCTCCCTCTCCTCCCCCTACCTCTCCCCCTCTCTCCTCCCTCTACCTCTCCTCACTCTACCTCTCCTCCCTCTATTCTCCCTCTCCTCCCCCTCTCTCTCCCCTCTCTCCTCCCTCTCTCCTCCCCCTCTCCCCCTCTCCCCCTCTCTCTCCCCTACCTCTCCTCCCTCTCCTCCCCCTACCTCTCCTCCCTCTACTCACCCTACCTCTCCTCCCTCTACTCCCCCTACCTCTCCTCCCCCTACCTATCCTCCCCCTTCCTCCCTCTCCTCCCCCTACCTCTCCTCCCTCTCCTCCCCCTACCTCTCCTCCCCCTCTCCTTGAGAGAGTCTTGAGGTATATCTTGGAGTCCTGGTCTCTGTCTCTCCCTCTCCCCTACCTCTCCTCCCCCTACCTCTCCTCCCCCTACCTCTCCTCCCCCTACCTCTCCTCCCCCTACCTCTCCTCCCTCTCTCCTCCCCCTCATACTCCTTCCTCTAGAGGAAACCTTCAGGTTTGCCAGACCCGTGGATCTTGAGGTATATCTTGGAGTCCTGGTCTCTGTCCTGTATCCGGCGGTGCAGCGTGCGTCTGAAACACACCAGGTACAGAGGCAGCAGGAAGCCCAGCATACTGACCCCCAACAGGCCTACATTCACCCAGAGTGGGTCTCCCTTCAGAGGGCCCATCATGGCCATGAAGAGAGGCTGCTGGAACAGAGAAAACAGAGCAGACACCAGAGACTGCATCCCCGTCAGACTGCCAAACTGAGACGACGGGTACCTAGAGAGATACAGAAAACAACATCAATATATACACACACACACACCATGTGTGACATTATAGAAGAACTCACACAGCAGCATAGAGACCTCCGGTAGCAGAGTGGATTATAGAAGTACTCACACAGCAGCATAGAGACCTCCGGTAGCAGAGTTGATTATAGAAGTACTCACACAGCAGCATAGAGACCTCCGGTAGCAGAGTGGATTATAGAAGTACTCACACAGCAGCATAGAGACCTCCGGTAGCAGAGTTGATTATAGAAGTACTCACACAGCAGCATAGAGAACTCCGGTAGCAGAGTGGATTATAGAAGTACTCACACAGCAGCATAGAGACCTCCGGTAGCAGAGTTGATTATAGAAGTACTCACACAGCAGCATAGAGACCTCCGGTAGCAGAGTGGATTATAGAAGTACTCACACAGCAGCATAGAGACCTCCGGTAGCAGAGTGGATGAACCCTCTCACAACAGTGTGGAGGACAAATGACAAGATCTGAGGAGAGAAGGAATAAATCAGACGACAGTCAGTCTGGTACCCAAAATGGATACAGGGGTGTCCAGGGAGTAGGGGCTAGGGTGTAGGAGCTAGGGTATAGGGGCTAGGGTGTAGGGGCTAGGGTGTAGGGGCTAGAGTATAGGGTGTAGGGGCTAGGGTGTAGGGACTAGAGTATAGGGTATAGGGTGTAGGGGCTAGGGTGTAGGGGCTAGGGTGTAACGGCTACAGTGTAGGGGCTAGGGTATAGCGGCTATGGTGTAGGGGCTAGGGTGTAGGGGCTAGGGTGTAGGGGCTAGGGTGTAGGGGCTAGGGTGTAGGTGCTAGGGTGTAGGGGCTAGGGTGTAGGGGCTAGGGTGTAGGGGCTAGGTTATAGGGGCTAGGGTATAGGGGCTAGGGTATAGGGGCTAGGGTATAGGGGCTAGGGTATAGGGCTAGGGTGTAGGGGCTAGGGTGTAGGGGCTAGGGTGTAGGGGCTAGGGTGTAGGGGCAGGGTGTAGGGGTAGGGTGTAGGGGCTAGGCTATATGGGCTAGGTTATAGGGGCTAGGGTGTAGGGGCTAGGGTGTAGGGGCTAGGGTGTAGGGGCTAGGGTATAGGGGCTAGGGTATAGGGGCTAGGGTATAGGGCTAGGGTGTAGGGCTAGGGTGTAGGGGCTAGGGTGTAGAGGCTAGGGTGTAGGACAGGGCTCTCCCACCCTGTTCCTGGAGAGCTACCCTCCTGTCAGTGGAGGCTGCTGAGGGGAGGACGGCTCATAATAATGGCTGGAAAGGAGCGAATGGAATGGCATCAAATACATGGAAACCATAGAAACCATCATGTATTTTACACCCATCCACTTATTCTGCTCCAGCCAATACCGCTAAGCCCGTCCTCCCCAATTAAGGAGTCACCAACCTCCTGTGCCTCCTGTAGGTTTTCACTCCAACCCTAGATGTAACTAACCTTCAGCTTATCAACCAGTTAGTTATTATAATCAGGTATGCTAGGGTTGGAATGAAAACCTACAGGAGGGTAGATCTCCAGGAACAGGGTTGGAGTTAAAACCTACAGGAGAGTATCTCCAGGAACAGGGTTGGAGTTAAAACCTACAGGAGAGTATCTCCAGGAACAGGGTTGGAGTTAAAACCTACAGGAGAGTAGATCTCCAGGAACAGGGTTGGAGTTAAAACCTACAGGAGAGTAGATCTCCAGGAACAGGGTTGGAGTTAAAACCTACAGGAGAGTAGATCTCCAGGAACAGGGTTGGAGTTAAAACCTACAGGAGAGTAGATCTCCAGGAACAGGGTTGGAGTTAAAACCTACAGGAGAGTAGATCTCCAGGAACAGGGTTGGAGTTAAAACCTACAGGAGAGTAGATCTCCAGGAACAGGGTTGGAGTTAAAACCTACAGGAGAGTAGATCTCCAGGAACAGGGTTGGAGTTAAAACCTACAGGAGAGTAGATCTCCAGGAACAGGGTTGGAGTTAAAACCTACAGGAGAGTAGATCTCCAGGAACAGGGTTGGAGTTTAAACCTACAGGAGAGTAGATCTCCAGGAACAGGGTTGGAGTTTAAACCTACAGGAGAGTAGATCTCCAGGAACAGGGTTGGAGTTTAAACCTACAGGAGAGTAGATCTCCAGGAACAGGGTTGGAGAGCCCTGGGATGTATTGTCTAGAAGCTGATACTGCCCACTACAGGGAGAACAGGCCATGTCTAGCTGTAGTTCCACTGTAAAGCCTATAGGAGGAGACAGAGCACTGCTCTCTTCTCATTCCTATATCAGCTGTCACTGACACTGGTCCTGGAAAACTGCTGCTCATTGGCCAAAAGGTGGTGAGGAGGCGGGGCGTAGTTTGAGTGACAGTTGGACGGAGCACTCACCTGCAGAGGGAGGTTGGGCACCAGGCAGGTGATGCCAAATCCCACCAATAGGACGTTGGTCAGGATGAATGCTCGCATGGCATTGGTCACCTTCTGGATCTGTCTGTCTCTGCGCTTGGGCTGATCCCTGGGGGGGAGGGGGAGGGTATATGAGAGGGGAAACTAGAGGAAGTCAGAACCTATTCCCAACATTTAGCAGATCTATTATCCAGAACAACTTCCATTAGTGCATTCATCTCCAGATAGCTAGGTGGACCAGTCATAGTCAGGACATTCATCTCCAGATAGCTAGGTGGACCAGTCATAGTCAGTACATTCATCTTCAGATAGCTAGGTGGACCAGTCATAGTCAGTACATTCATCTTCAGATAGCTAGGTGGACCAGTCATAGTCAGTACATTCATCTTCAGATAGCTAGGTGGACCAGTCATAGTCAGTACATTCATCTTCAGATAGCTAGGTGGACCAGTCATAGTCAGTACATTCATCTTCAGATAGCTAGGTGGACCAGTCATAGTCAGTAAATTCATCTTCAGATAGCTAGGTGGACCAGTCATAGTCAGTACATTCATCTCCAGATAGCTAGGTGGACCAGTCATAGTCAGTACATTCATCTTCAGATAGCTAGGTGGGACAACCACATATCACATTCAAAGTCAGTACATTTTCCTTAAACAAAGTAGTTATCAGCAAAGTCTGTGCAAATCAACCCTTAACCCCGAAGCACATAACCCATAGGAACTAACCCCTAGCCCCTAGGAACTAACCCCTAGCCTCTAGGAACTAACCCCTAGCCTCTAGGAACTAATCCCTAGGAACTAACCTCTAGCCACTAGGAACTAACCCCTAGCCTCTAGGAACTAACCCCCAGGAACTAACCACTAGGAACTAACCCCTAGCCTCTAGGAACTAACCCCTAGGAACTAACTCCTAGGAAATAACCTCTAGGAACTAACCCCTAGGAACTAACTCCTAGGAACTAACCCCTAGCAACTAACCCCTAGATACTAGGAACTAACCCCTAGCCTCTAGGAACTAACCTCTAGCAACTAACCTCTAGCCTCTAGGAACTAACCCCTAGGAACAAACCCCTAGGAACTAACCCCTAACCCCTAGGAACTAACCCGTAACCATAGAAGGTAAGGGCTACTTGCTAGTGACTTGACTTGGCTAGGGTGTAGAGGCTTGAGTAGAGGGGCCAGGAGTTAGTGTTTATTTGCTAGGGGCTAGCCGTAGGGAGGTAGGGGCTCGGGGCTATGGACTAGTGTGTAGGGGTGTAGGGGTTAGGGTATAGATGACATAGTGTCTTACTTGCTGGCTGGTTCCTTCTCCTCCTCTCCATCTTCACAGTCCTTCAACTTCCAGTCCATAATCTGACCAATCACAGGAGTCGTCATCAGACACAGTAGCTGCAGCATGCCGAAGATAGAGGAGTACAGACTGACTGTATAGGGAAGAGGGGAGGGGAGGAGGGAGGGAGGAGGGAAGGGGTGGAGGAGGAGGGAAGGTGTGGAGGAGGAGGGAAGGTGTGGAGGAGGAGGGAGGAGGGAAGGTGTGGAGGAGGAGGGAGGAGGGAAGGTGTGGAGGGGGAGGGAGGAGGGAAGGTGTGGAGGAGGAGGAAGGAGGGAAGGTGTGAAGGAGGAGGAAGGAGGGAAGGTGTGGAGGAGGAGGGAGGAGGGAAGGTGTGGAGGAGGAGGGAGGAGGGAAGGTGGGGAGGAGGAGGGAGGAGGGAAGGTGTGGAGGAGGAGGGAGGAGGGAAGGTGTGGAGGAGGAGGAAGGAGGGAAGGTGTGGAGGAGGAGGAAGGTGGGAAGGTGTGGTGGAGGAGGAAGGTGGGAAGGTGTGGAGGAGGAGGGAGGAGGGAAGGTGTGGAGGAGGAGGGAGGAGGGAAGGTGTGGGGAGTACAGAAGAATAAGCAGAGAGAGTTATTAGACAGTGTAATAAATAACTTGTCCATGTTAATAATACACAGCGGTTGTTTAATATTCAGTTAGCTGGACTGGGTTAGCTCAGAGCAGGGACAGTCCAAGGACTGGACTGGGTTAGCTCAGGGCAGGGACAGTCCAAGGACTGGACTGGGTTAGCTCAGGGCAGGGACAGTCCAAGGACTGGACTGGGTTAGCTCAGGGCAGGGACAGTCCAAGGACTGGACTGGGTTATCTCAGGGCAGGGACAGTCCAAGGACTGGACTGGGTTATCTCAGAGCAGGGACAGTCCAAGGACTGGACTGGGTTATCTCAGGGCAGGGACAGCCCAAGGACTGGACTGGGTTAGCTCAGGGACAGTCCAAGGACTGGACTGGGTTAGCTCAGGGACAGTCCAAGGACTGGACTGGGTTAGCTCAGAGCAGCGACAGCCCAAGGACTGGACTGGGTTAGCTCAGGGACAGTCCAAGGACTGGACTGGGTTAGCTCAGGGACAGCCCAAGGACTGGACTGGGTTAGCTCAGGGACAGCCCAAGGACTGGACTGGGTTAGCTCAGAGCAGCGACAGCCCAAGGACTGTATATACTGTACTCGATACCATCTACTGTATCTTGCCTATGCCGTTCTGTACCATCACTCATTCACATATCTTTATGTACATATTCTTTATCCCTTTACACTTGTGTGTATAAGGTAGTAGTTTTGGAATTGTTAGTTAGATTAACTCGTTGGTTATTACTGCATTGTCGGAACTAGAAGCACAAGCATTTCGCTACACTCGCATTAACATCTGCTAACCATGTGTATGTGACAAATAAAATTTGATTTGATTTGATTTGACTGGACTGGGTTAGCTCAGGGACAGCCCAAGGACTGGACTGGGTTAGCTCAGGGACAGCCCAAGGACTGGACTGGGTTAGCTCAGGGACAGCCCAAGGACTGGACTGGGTTAGCTCAGGGACAGCCCAAGGACTGGACTGGGTTAGCTCAGGGACAGCCCAAGGACTGGACTGGGTTAGCTCAGGGACAGCCCAAGGACTGGACTGGGTTAGCTCAGGGACAGCCCAAGGACTGGACTGGGTTAGCTCAGTCTCTACTACCCAGACAGTAATTAGGGTTAAATGTTCAGTCTCTACTAAGGGAGAGAAAGAGAGAGAGAAAGAGAGAGAGAAAGAGAGAGAAGACGAGAGAGAAAGAGAGAGAGAAAGAGAGAGAGAAAAAAAGAAAGAAAGGAGAGAAAAGGAGAGATGTCTTTCAAATTCCAAATTCAATTCTGTAATTCAAGCAGGAAGTGGAGAATTTACTTGGAATTGCAGCAATCTTCTAAAAATGTAATTGGAATTTACACTGTCTGATTTGGAATTGAGTTAGAATTTACACTGTCTGAATTGGAATTGAGTTAGAATTTACACTATCTGGAATTGAAAATAAAAACATAATTGGAATGGAATTTTAAACTTTACATTTCATTATAATTGTGCAAATTCCTCACTGGATGTAAAGCATTTGGCCTTGAATTTGAATGCAAACTGTGTTTTAAACCAATCAAATAATTTAAACTCGATACATTAATGTATATGCATTATTTTATGCATTATTTTTGTAATGTTTTAAGGTTAGGTTGTTCTGGTCCAATTAAAGGGATTGTTCAACCAAATGACAGATCGGTGTCCTTAACCAGTCTTATTCTGTATTGCCTCATCTGATGTTTCCATCCAAAGACACTTACAGTCAAACATGTATTTTACACAAGGGTGGTATTGGGAATCAAACCCACTATCTTAGAGTTGTAAGAGCCATGAGCTACCAACTGAGCTACAGAATACAACATATTGTGTGGCTTACTTCCAGCCTTGGAAAAATACATGTCTTATACACACATAGTGAAAGGTGTTGTTTTAAAGAGCCATAGTAGTACAGCGCCCCTGGAGGACATTAGGGTTAAGTGCCTCGAGGGCACATCAGATGTTTTACCTTGTCGGCTATTGGAACCATTTAAACTGGAACAACCATCTCAGTAAATCCAGCAACCCACAGATTAGATTAGAATAGACAAACATGTATGCTAATTATCTTTGAAAAATCACCCAATCAATATACATGCAAAAAAACACAGATATTGAAATAAAGATTTCTAAAAAAAGGAACCTGCCATAGAGCATGCTGGGAAATATGATAATGATGGGCGTGGTTTTGAGTCGGTGTTTTACTCTACCCAGAGTACAAATGACACAAATTACACTCACCTCTGCTTAGTAACACTGGTTCTTACACCACTGAGTGTTCATTTACAGTGCCTTACGAAAGTATTAAAATAATGTAATGTAATAATAATGTAACTCCTGAATTAATTAATAATTAATAAACATTATTAGAGAGTCTACCTTTAGTGTTATTGTTTCATTAGGACAGACATGGTATATGGACACCCTTCAACTTAGTGGATTCGTGCCACACCCGTTGCTGACAGGTGTATATAATTTAGTGACTTTCAACATGGCACCATCACAGGATGCCACCTTTCCAACAAGTCAGTTAGTCAAATTTCTGCCCTGCTAGAGCTGCCCCCTGTCAACTGTAAGTGCTGTTATTGTAAAGTGGAAATGTCTAGGAGTAACAACGGCTCAGCCACGAAGTGGTAGGCCACACAAGCTCACAGAACAGGACAGCCGAGTGCTGAAGTGCGTAGTGAGTACAAATTGTCTGTCCTCAGTTGCAAAACTCACTACCGGGTTCCAAACTGCCTATGGAAGCAACGTCAGCACAAGAACTGTTCATCGGGAGTCTTCGTGAAATGGCTTACCATGGTTGAGCAGCCGCACACAAGCCTAAGATCATCATGTGCAGTGCCAAGCGTTGGCAGGAGAGGTGTGAAGCTCGCCGACATTGGACTCTGAAGCAGTAGAAAAGAGCTCTCTGGAGTGAAGCATCACGCCTCACCATTTGACAGTCCGATGGACGAATCTGGGTTTGGTGAATGCCAGGAGAACGCTACCTGCCCCAATGCATAGTGCCAACTGTAAAGTTTGGTGGAGGAGGAAGAATGGTCTGGGGCTGTTTGGCAATGCTACAGCATACAATGACAATCTAGACGATTCTGTGCTTACTACTTTGTGGCAACAGTTTGGGAAGGCCCTTTTCTGTTTCAGCATGACAATGCCCCCGTGCACAAAGCGAGGTCCATACAGAAATGGAATGACGAGGTCGGTGTGGAAGATCTTGACTGGCCTGCACAGAGCCCTGACCTCAACCCCATCGAACACCTTTGGGATGAATTGGAACGCCGACTGCAAGCCAGGCCTAATCACCCCCAACATCAGTGCCCGACCTCACTAATGCTCTTGTGGCTGAATGGAAGCAAGTCCCAGCAGCAATGTTCCAACATCTAGTGGAAAGCCTTCCTAGAATAGTGGAGGCTGTTATAGCAGCGATGTTACAACATCTAGTGGAAAGTCTTCCCAGAAGAGTGGAGGCTGTTATAGCAGCAAAGGAGGGACCAACTCCATATTAATCCCCATGATTTTGGAATGAGATGTTCGACCAACAGGTGTCCACATACTTTTGGTCAAATCAAAATCAAATGTTATTTGTCACATGCGCCAAATACAACAGGTGTAGACTGTGAAATGTTACTTACAAGCCCTTAAGCCCTTAACGTTATTTTCCTTACTGTGAAATGCTTAATACAAACAGGTGTAGACTGTACTGTGAAATGCTTAATACACACAGGTGTAGACTGTACTGTGAAATGCTTAATACACACAGGTGTAGACTGTACTGTGAAATGCTTAATACACACAGGTGTAGACTGTACTGTGAAATGCTTAATACACACAGGTGTAGACTGTACTGTGAAATGCTTAATACACACAGGTGTAGACTGTACTGTGAAATGCTTACTTACAAGCCCTTAACTTCATTTTCCTAAAACTGCATTGCTGGTCTTAAGAAAAAACGTACTATATAAAGTAAAAAATGAGTAACGAGGCTACAGTCAATGTGGTACCGGTACTGAGTCAATGTGGTACCGGTACTGAGTCAATGTGGTACCGGTACTGAGTCAATGTGGTACCGGTACTGAGTCAATGTGTTACCGGTACTGAGTCAATGTGGTACCGGTACTGAGTCAATGTGGTACCGGTACTGAGTCAATGTGGTACCGGTACTGAGTCAATGTGGTACCGGTACTGAGTCAATGTGGTACCGGTACTGAGTCAATGTGGTACCGGTACTGAGTCAATGTGGTACCGGTACTGAGTCAATGTGGTACCGGTACTGAGTCAATGTGGAGGCTACATACAGGAGGTACCGGTACTGAGTCAATGTGGTACCGGTACTGAGTCAATGTGGTACCGGTACTGAGTCAATGTGGTACCGGTACTGAGTCAATGTGGTACTGGTACTGAGTCAATGTGGTACCGGTACTGAGTCAATGTGGTACCGGTACTGAGTCAATGTGGAGGCTACATACAGGAGGTACCGGTACTGAGTCAATGTGGAGGCTACATACCGGTACTGAGTCAATGTGGTACCGGTACTGAGTCAATGTGGTACCGGTACTGAGTCAATGTGGTACCGGTACTGAGTCAATGTGGTGCCGGTACTGAGTCAATGTGGTACCGGTACTGAGTCAATGTGGTACCGGTACTGAGTCAATGTGGAGGCTACATACAGGAGGTACCGGTACTGAGTCAATGTGTTACCAGTACTGAGTCAATGTGGTACCGGTACTGAGTCAATGTGGTACCGGTACTGAGTCAATGTGGTACCGGTACTGAGTCAATGTGGTACCGGTACTGAGTCAATGTGGTACCGGTACTGAGTCAATGTGGTACCGGTACTGAGTCTCCGGGAGGGAAACACACATTAGCTTGCTGCTAGGAATGTTGTTCATATGAACACAGTTTGCAGCGTCCTCTAATTGTTATTATGAATCTTATTTAATAAAATATATATTTAAGAAAATTGATGTGTAAATGTTACATAAAGAGAGTTTTGTTTGAATATTTAAAAAAAAATGTGTAGCAAAGGTGTTTTAGATATTTAGTTCGTTAAAAGGTAAAGTTGGCATTTGGAAATCTGCCGTGAGTGGCAGTAGTTGGCTTGAGTTGAAAGAAGTGACAGGAAGTAACATTCAGGGAATTGGTCTAGAGAGGAAACTTAATTATGTGATTGTTATGGCAGAATATTACATTAGGAATTGTGGTTTTGAATTGACTGAGATTTGGAATTTGAGATGGAATTTAATTGTTGTTGAACTGTTGAGGAAAAATATTAAATGAGGTTTTGTAGTTAAGAATTGAAGTAGGAATTGACTCCAACCGTGACATCCACACAGGTTGTTGTTCGTGGCTCACCCAGCCCTAGCAGCAGTACCCACCAGTGTTGAGGTCTCCAGGATGTTGTTCATGGCTCACCCAGCCCTAGCAGCAGTACCCACCAGTGTTGAGGTCTCCATCGCTGAGGTCTCCAGGTTGTTGTTCATGGCTCACCCAGCCCTAGCAGCAGTACCCACCAGTGTTGAGGTCTCCAGGTTGTTGTTCATGGCTCACCCAGCCCTAGCAGCAGTACCCACCAGTGTTGAGGTCTCTAGGTTGTTGTTCATGGCTCACCCAGCCCTAGCAGCAGTACCCACCAGTGTTGAGGTCTCCAGGATGTTGTTCATGGCTCACCCAGCCCTAACAGCAGTACCCACCAGTGTTGAGGTCTCTAGGTTGTTGTTCATGGCTCACCCAGCCCTAGCAGCAGTACCCACCAGTGTTGAGGTCTCCATCGCTGAGGGCCTCCAGGATGTTGTTCATGGCTCACCCAGCCCTAACAGCAGTACCCACCAGTGTTGAGGTCTCCAGGTTGTTGTTCATGGCTCACCCAGACCTAGCAGCAGTACCCACCAGTGTTGAGGCCTCCAGGATGTTGTTCATGGCTCACCCAGCCCTAGCAGCAGTACCCACCAGTGTTGAGGTCTCCAGGATGTTGTTCATGGCTCACCCAGCCCTAGCAGCAGTACCCACCAGTGTTGAGGTCTCTAGGTTGTTGTTCATGGCTCACCCAGCCCTAGCAGCAGTACCCACCAGTGTTGAGGTCTCCAGGATGTTGTTCATGGCTCACCCAGCCCTAGCAGCAGTACCCACCAGTGTTGAGGTCTCCAGGTTGTTGTTCATGGCTCACCCAGCCCTAGCAGCAGTACCCACCAGTGTTGAGGTCTCCATCGCTGAGGGCCTCCAGGATGTTGTTCATGGCTCCCATGTAGAAGATGAGACGGAGCCGAGTGATGCACATGGTGACCAGAGAGAGGATGAAGAGAGGGCTGCTGATGCTCTGCATGAACGACTGGGCTGCAAGAGAGAAAGGGTTCGGAAGGACAGAGAGAAAGGGGGGGGAAGAGGTGATTCCAAAAGCTATATTTTGCTATGGAATGTTTTTCACATGGCTGAAGTAATCTGTGTAAATGGTGGGCCTGTATGTAATGAGAGCACAAATAAGAACACCAGAACTAATTTAGGCTTCCCTCAACCAAGGGGCTGAATACTTAAGCAATGACTAAGTATTTAGTCAGCCACCAATTGTGCAAGTTCTCCCACTTAAAAAGATGAGAGAGGCCTGTAATGTTCATCATAGGTACACTTCAACTATGACAGACAAAATGAGAAAAAAAATCCCCAAAATTACATTGTAGAATTTTTAATGAATTTACTTGCAAATTATGGTGGAAAATAAGTATTTGGTCACCTACAAACAAGCAAGATTTCTGGCTCTCACAGACCTGTAACTTCTTCTTTAAGAGGCTCCTCTGTCCTCCACTCGTTACCTGTATTAATGGCACCTGTTTGAACTTGTTATCAGTATAAAAGACACCTGTCCACAACCTCAAACAGTCACACACCAAACTCCACTATGGCCAAGACCAAAGAGCTGTCAAAGGACACCAGAAACAAAATTGTAGACCTGCACCAGGCTGGGAAGACTGAATCTGCAATAGGTAAGCAGCTTGGTTTGAAGAAATCAACTGTGGGAGCAATTATTAGGAAATGGAAGACATAAGACCACTGATAATCTCCCTCGATCTGGGGCTCCACGCAAGATCTCACCCCGTGGGGTCAAAATGATCACAAGAACGGCGAGCAAAAATCCCAGAACCACACAGGGGGACCTAGTGAATGACCTGCAGAGAGCTGGGACTAAAGTAACAAAGCCTACCATCAGTAACACACTACGCCGCCAGGGACTCAAATCCTGCAGTGCCAGACGTGTCCCCCTGCTAAGCCAGTACATGTCCAGGCCCGTCTGAAGTTTGCTAGAGAGCATTTGGATGATCCAGAAGAAGATTGGGAGAATGTCATATGAAACCAAAATATAACTTTTTGGTAAAAACTCAACTCGTCATGTTTGGAGGACAAAGAATGCTGAGTTGCATCCAAAGAACACCATACCTACTGTGAAGCATGGGGGTGGAAACATCATGCTTTGGGGCTGTTTTTCTGCAAAGGGACCAGGATGCCTGATCCGTGTTAAGGAAAGAATGAATGGGGCCATGTATCGTGAGATTTTGAGTGAAAACCTCCTTCCATCAGCAAGGGCATTGAAGATGAAACGTGGCTGGGTCTTTCAGCATGACAATGATCCCAAACACACTGCCCGGGCAACGAAGGAGTGGCTTCGTAAGAAGCATTTCAAGGTCCTGGAGTGGCCTAGCCAGTCTCCAGATCTCAACCCCATAGAAAATCTTTGGAGGGAGTTGAAAGTCTGTGTTGCCCAGCAACAGCCCCAAAACATCACTGCTCTAGAGGAGATGTGCATGGAGGAATGGGCCAAAATACCAGCAACAGTGTGTGAAAACCTTGTGAGGACTTACAGAAAACGTTTGACCTCTGTCATTGCCAACAAAGGGTATATAACAAAGTATTGAGATAAACTTTTGTTATTGACCAAATACTTATTTTCCACCATAATTTGCAAATAAAATCATTAAAAAGTCCTACAATGTGATTTTCAGGATTTTTTTCTCTCATTTTGTCTGTCATAGTTGAAGTGTACCTATGATGAAAATTACAGGCCTTTTTAAGTGGGAGAACTTGCACAATTGGTGGCTGACTAAATACTTTTTTGCCCCACTGTATGTATATTTATAGTTTTTGTTATCTTCAAATGTTAGAATTTGTCTTCCAATTTGACAGTACAAATTATTTTGGGTAAAAAATAAAGACAATTAAATACATTTTAATTCCGCTTTGTTTTTTTTAAATATTTTTTTATATAGTAATTGTATTGTAAATGTGTATTATTTTTTGCGTCGCCATCTAACTTGAATGTTATTTTGACCTGTCCATCGATCAGCACAATAATCGATTAAACGGGACCATGTTTGAAACACAAGTGGTTCGGAGCTCAATAGTTACACAGGTGATAATTGGGGTGAGCATATTTTATTTTCTTTAATGTGCTGTATGTACACTGTGTTATATTGTAGGTACTTTGTGTTGCGTTATGTTGACAGGAAGTTGAATGAAGTTTGTTGAGTTGGATGAATCTTTAGTGAATGTTGTCTGAACGTTGTGTAATGTTGTATGAATCTTTAGTGAATGTTGTCTGAACGTTGTGTAATGTTGGATGAATCTTTAGTGAATGTTGTCTGAACGTTGTGTAATGTTGGATGAATCTTTAGTGAATGTTGTCTGAACGTTGTGTACTGTTGTATGAATCTTTAGTGAATGTTGTCTGAACGTTGTGTAATGTTGTATGAATCTTTAGTGAATGTTGTCTGAACGTTGTGTAATGTTGGATGAATCTTTAGTGAATGTTGTCTGAACGTTGTGTAATGTTGTATGAATCTTTAGTGAATGTTGTCTGAATGTTGTGTAATGTTGGATGAATCTTTAGTGAATGTTGTCTGAACGTTGTGTAATGTTGTATGAATCTTTAGTGAATGTTGTCTGAACGTTGTGTAATGTTGTATGAATCTTTAGTGAATGTTGTCTGAATGTTGTGTAATGTTGGATGAATCTTTAGTGAATGTTGTCTGAACGTTGTGTAATGTTGGATGAATCTTTAGTGAATGTTGTCTGAACGTTGTGTAATGTTGGATGAATCTTTAGTGAATGTTGTCTGAACGTTGTGTAATGTTGTATGAATCTTTAGTGAATGTTGTCTGAATGTTGTGTAATGTTGGATGAATCTTTAGTGAATGTTGTCTGAACGTTGTGTAATGTTGTATGAATCTTTAGTGAATGTTGTCTGAACGTTGTGTAATGTTGGATGAATCTTTAGTGAATGTTGTCTGAACGTTGTGTAATGTTGTATGAATCTTTAGTGAATGTTGTCTGAACGTTGTGTAATGTTGTATGAATCTTTAGTGAATGTTGTCTGAATGTTGTGTAATGTTGGATGAATCTTTAGTGAATGTTGTCTGAACGTTGTGTAATGTTGTATGAATCTTTAGTGAATGTTGTCTGAACGTTGTGTAATGTTGTATGAATCTTTAGTGAATGTTGTCTGAATGTTGTGTAATGTTGGATGAATCTTTAGTGAATGTTGTCTGAACGTTGTGTAATGTTGGATGAATCTTTAGTGAATGTTGTCTGAACGTTGTGTAATGTTGGATGAATCTTTAGTGAATGTTGTCTGAACGTTGTGTAATGTTGTATGAATCTTTAGTGAATGTTGTCTGAACGTTGTGTAATGTTGGATGAATCTTTAGTGAATGTTGTCTGAACGTTGTGTAATGTTGTATGAATCTTTAGTGAATGTTGTCTGAACGTTGTGTAATGTTGTATGAATCTTTAGTGAATGTTGTCTGAACGTTGTGTAATGTTGGATGAATCTTTAGTGAATGTTGTCTGAACGTTGTGTAATGTTGTATGAATCTTTAGTGAATGTTGTCTGAACGTTGTGTAATGTTGGATGAATCTTTAGTGAATGTTGTCTGAACGTTGTGTAATGTTGGATGAATCTTTAGTGAATGTTGTCTGAACGTTGTGTAATGTTGGATGAATCTTTAGTGAATGTTGTCTGAACGTTGTGTAATGTTGTATGAATCTTTAGTGAATGTTGTCTGAACGTTGTGTAATGTTGGATGAATCTTTAGTGAATGTTGTCTGAACGTTGTGTAATGTTGGATGAATCTTTAGTGAATGTTGTCTGAACGTTGTGTAATGTTGGATGAATCTTTAGTGAATGTTGTCTGAACGTTGTGTCCTTACATTCCTCCTTGGGTTTTCTGCTGACCTCCAGGTCCATGGTTGAGAGACAGAGTCTGTTGTGTCCTTCCTTAGTGGCCAACTCTCTCTGCTTCGGACTGTTGCCCACACTCAGACGCTTCCCCACCTTGGTCACCTGATTGTAAAACTGCTTCCCTGTGATCTTGTGGTCAAAACCCAGCCAACTGAACTTTACCTTCACACTAGGGAGGAAGAGGGGGACAGGGAGAGGGGGACAGGGAGAGGGGAGGGAGAAAGGATGAAGGGGAGGTGGTGAGAGAGAGAGAGAGAGAGAGATGGAGGGGTTCACGTAACACAGTAACAGAGAGGGGTTCATGTAACACAGTAACAGAGTGGGGTTCATGTAACAGAGAGGGCTTCATGTAACACAGTAACAGAGAGGGGTTCATGTAACACAGTAACAGAGAGGGGTTCATGTAACACAGTAACAGAGAGGGGTTCATGTAACACAGTAACAGAGAGGGGTTCATGTAACACAGTAACAGAGAGGGGTTCATGTAACACAGTAACAGAGAGGGGTTCATGTAACACAGTAACAGAGAGGGGTCATGTAACAGAGAGGGCTTCATGTAACACAGTAACAGAGAGGGCTTCATGTAACACAGTAACAGAGAGGGCTTCATGTAACACAGTAACAGAGAGGGATTCATGTAACACAGTAACAGAGAGGGGTTCATGTAACACAGTAACAGAGAGGGGTTCATGTAACACAGTAACAGAGAGGGGTCATGTAACACAGTAACAGAGAGGGGTTCATGTAACACAGTAACAGAGAGGGGTTCATGTAACACAGTAATACAGCTGGTTGTCCGTACAGTTAAACATTCCTGATCTGACCTGGAGCTTGACCTATGACCTTTAACCTGGCGGAAACTAGATGTGTGCGGTGTGCACCTGGAGTCCATGTCCTCGGGGCCAGGGAAGGGTTCCAGGGGCCAGTTGAAGAAGCAGTTGAAGAAGACGAGGCCGGAACAGGCTGCCCAGACAACCATGATGGTAATGAAGGTCACACCAAGGTCATAGATCACCTAGGGAACATCAACAACAAAGATGATCAACTACATTACAGTTTCTTAAAGATGTTTCAGATACTTTTGGTGCGTGTGTGTGTGTAAACGTGCCTGTGTGTGTTACCTTGACTCCAGGGAAGGTGACAGCAGAGGAGGCATAGGAGCCGATCATCAGAGCAATGAATGTAGAACGCAGATTGCCAAACATGTTAGGGAGCTGAAGGGAGAGAAAGAGAGAGAGAGAGATTCTTTTGGTTTCCAGGCTTTTGGTTTGTGAAAGACTCCTGTCTAAACTGGTTGGGGTCTCTCTGAGGGTCAGAAAGAAACGCAAGGAAAAAGAGTCCGTATTTTGTTTATTAAAACAAATACTGGGACTATATTCTTGGTGCGGTGAAAGACGATAGGAGGAGCAAGAGGTGGAGCGAGAGGCGGTGGATCTCTAGTGACACAGCGTTGACAGATCCCTAGTAATGTAACACAGTGTTGACAGATCTCTAGTAATGTAACACAGCGTTGACAGATCACTAGTAATGTAACACAGTGTTGACAGATCTCTAGTAATGTAACACAGCGTTGACAGATCTCTAGTAATGTAACACAGTGTTGACAGATCACTAGTAATGTAACACAGCGTTGACAGATCACTAGTAATGTAACACAGTGTTGACAGATCAATAGTAATGTAACACAGCGTTGACAGATCACTAGTAATGTAACACAGTGTTGACAGATCACTAGTAATGTAACACAGCGTTGACAGATCTCTAGTAATGTAACACAGTGTTGACAGATCACTAGTAATGTAACACAGCGTTGACAGATCACTAGTGATGTAACACAGTGTTGACAGATCACTAGTAATGTAACACAGCGTTGACAGATCACTAGTAATGTAACACAGTGTTGACAGATCACTAGTAATGTAACACAGCGTTGACAGATCACTAGTAATGTAACACAGTGTTGACAGATCACTAGTAATGTAACACAGCGTTGACAGATCTCTAGTAATGTAACACAGTGTTGACAGATCACTAGTAATGTAACACAGCGTTGACAGATCACTAGTGATGTAACACAGCGTTGACAGATCACTAGTAATGTAACACAGTGTTGACAGATCACTAGTAATGTAACACAGCGTTGACAGATCTCTAGTAATGTAACACAGTGTTGACAGATCACTAGTAATGTAACACAGCGTTGACAGATCACTAGTAATGTAACACAGCGTTGACAGATCTCTAGACAGATCTTTAGTGATGTAACACAGCGTTGACAGATCTCTAGTGATGTAACACAGCGTTGACAGATATTTAGGACTCTGTTGTTTATGCCTAAAACACCCTTTCAAAAATAAACATGCAGTAACTGCAGTTGAGTGGAATTTTTTGGACACAGTAATTGCAGAATACTGTAGTTATACTGCACTCTCGCTGCAATATTGTTTTGTAAGGGCAGTCTGAATTAGTCAATATTGTTTTGTAAAGGCAGTCTGAATTAGTCAATATTGTTTTGTAAGGGCAGTCTGAATTAGTCAATATTGTTTTGTAAGGGCAGTCTGAATTAGTCAATATTGTTTTGTAGGGGCAGTCTGAATTAGTCAATATTGTTTTGTACGGGCAGTCTGAATTAGTCAATATTGTTTTGTAAGGGCATTCTGAATTAGTCAACGCTAATACATAAATCTGTAAATAATGTGGACATTTTTTGATGAGACAATCCATTTGACATCCCACTATACTTAACAGAAACTAAAGGGATGCTGCTAACCAGCTAACCAGTGCAGCACAAACAATTATGAATTATTCCACCAAAAGCTAGTTGGCTACTGTAGCTAAATTACAGTGGCCATCAGAAAGTATTCATACCCCTGGACTTCTTCCACATGTTGTTGTGTTACAGACTGAATTTAACATGGATTACATACCCCATAATGAATTTAACATGGATTAAATACCCCATAATGAATTTAACATGGATTAAATACCCCATAATGAATTTAACATGGATTAAATACCCCATAATGAATTTAACATGGATTAAATACCCCATAATGAATTTAACATGGATTACATACCCCATAATGAATTTAACATGGATTACATACCCCATAATGAATTTAACATGGATTACATTGAGATGTTGTGTCACTGGCCTCTACACACACAATACCCTATAATGTCAAAGTGGAATTATGTTTTTATTTGTTTTATTTACAAATTAATTTTAAAAAACGTAAAGCTGAAATGTCTTGAGTTAATATGTATTCAAACCCTTTGTTATGGCAAATCTAAATAAGTTAATGAGTAAACATTTGCTTAACAAGTCACATAATAAGTTGCATGGAGTCACTCTGTGTGCAATAATAATGTTTAGCATGATTTCTGAATGACTACCTCATTTATGTACCCCACATATACAATTATCTGTAAGGTCCCTCAGTCGAGCAGTGAATTTCAACCACAGATTCAACCACAAAGACCAGGGAGGTTTTCCAATGGCTCACAAAGAGCATCTATTGGTAGATGGGTAAAATAAAGAGCAGACATTGAATATCCCTTTGAGCATGGTGAAGTTATTGATTACACTTTGGATGGTGTATCAATACACCCAGTCACTACAAAGATACAGGCGTCCTTCCTAACTCAGTTGCTCAGGGATTTCACTATGAGACCAATGGTGACTTTAGAACAGTTAAAACTGAGGATGGATCAACAACTGTCACGCCCTGACCACTAACACCTCTCTGAGTCTTCACAGTCAGCCCACTAACACCTCTCTCAGAGTCTTCACAGTCAGCCCACTAACACCTCTCTCAGAGCCTTCACAGTCAGCCCACTAACACCTCTCTGAGCCTTCACAGTCAGCCCACTAACACCTCTCTCAGAGTCTTCACAGTCAGCCCACTAACACCTCAGAGTCTTCACAGTCAGCCCACTAACACAGTCAGCCCAACCCAACCTTGAAGCATCATGGCCCAATAAATTACATGGTACAAAACAGGCCTATAGATGGAGTGCAGACATCTACCAACAGAACAGTACAGACATCTACCAAAAAGCAATTAGTAGCCAAAAAATACAATCTCTCCTGGACAACTTTTTAGCCTTAACATTCTCCTTCAGCAACGAAGGTGTAAATATGGCCATTTGGAACATAAACTTTATATTTGACAAATTAGCCTCCTTGGCTAATCTAAAGAAGCATAAGAGCAAACCAGAAATAACAGATAATGAAAAATGGTTTGATAATGATTGCAAAAATCTAAGAAAGTAATTGAAAAATATATCTAATCAAAAACACAGACAAAAATATACGCCTTCAATATGGGGAAACACTGAAACAATACAAACACACCCTTAGAACAAAAAAGGAACAGCGCATTAGAAATCAGCTGGATGGAATTGAGGAATCCAACCACTTCTGGGAGAATTGGAATAAATTAAACAAACCTCATCATGAGGAATTGGCTATCCAAAATGGGGATATGTGGAGAAATCACTTTGCGAACCTCTACGGCAATTTAACAAAGAGCCCAGAACAAAAAGATATACAAGAAAAATGACAAATCCTTGAATCGGCTGTCAAAGACTATCAGAATCCTGTGGATACCCCGATTACAGAAGAAGAATTATTGGAAAAACTATGCACTCTCCAACCCAAAAAGGCCTGTGGTGCTGATGGTATTTTAAGTGAAATTATCAAATATACACACCACAAATTCAAATTGGCTATACTGAAACTCTTCAACATTATCCTCACTGCAGGTATTTCACCCTGATATTTTGAACCAGGGATTGATCACACCAATCTATAAAAATGGAGACAAATTTGACCCAAATAATTACAGAGGAATTTGCGTTAACAGCAACTTGGGGAAAATTCTCTGCAGTATTATAAATAGCAGACTCCATCATTTCCTTGATGAACACAACGTCCTGAGCAGAAGCCAGATTGGATTTCTAAAATATTATCGTACAACAGACCACATTTCCACCCTCTAATTGATAAACAAGTAAACCAAAACAAAGGCAAAATCTACTCGTGATTTGTAGATTTCAAGAAAGCATTTGATTCAATTTGGTACAAAGGTCTTTTTATAAACTAATAGAAAGTGGTATTGGAGAGAAAACATATGATTTTATTAAATCAATGTACACTAAAAACAAATGTGCGGTTAAAATTGGCAACAAGCAAACAGACTTCTTCTCTCAGGGACGGGGAGTGAAACAGGGCTGCCCAATAGGTCCAACACTATTTAACATCTACATTAATGAATTGGCAACAAGCAAACAGACTTCTTCTCTCAGGGACGGGGAGTGAAACAGGGCTGCCCAATAAGTCCAACACTATTTAACATCTACATTAATGAATTGGCAACAAGCAAACAGACTTCTTCTCTCAGGGACGGGGAGTGAAACAGGGCTGCCCATTATGTCCAACACTATTTAACATCTACATTAATGAATTAACAACAACAAACAGACTTCTTCTCTCAGGGACGGGGAGTGAAACAGGGCTGTCCATTATGTCCAACACTATTTAACATCTACATTAATGAATTGGCAAAAACATTAGAAGAATCGGCAGCACCTGGTATCACCCTACACAACACTGAAATCA
Organism: Oncorhynchus clarkii lewisi; assembly: GCF_045791955.1. NCBI lineage: Eukaryota > Metazoa > Chordata > Actinopteri > Salmoniformes > Salmonidae > Oncorhynchus > Oncorhynchus clarkii. The sequence continues at coordinate 46,625,622 of NC_092175.1, read as the reverse complement.
AGCGTCTGCTGTACGCAGATGACCTGGTGCTGCTGTCTCCCACTAAAGAAGGGTTACAGCAGCACCTAGATCATCTTCACAGGTACTGTCTGTAACGGCAGATTTCCTCCTCTTCATCTGAAGAGGAGTAAGGATCGGACCAAGATGCGGCGTGGTAAGTGTTCATGATGTTTATTTTAAAGACATAAACTGAACACTATGAATACAATAACAATAAAACGTGAACAAACCGAAACAGTACCGTGTGGCGACAAACACAGACACGGAAACAATCACCCACAAAACAACAGTGAAACCCAGGCTACCTAAGTATGATTCTCAATCAGAGACAACTAACGACACCTGCCTCTGATTGAGAACCATACTAGGCCGAAACAGAAACCAAACATAGAAACACAAAACATAGACTGCCCACCCCAACTCACGCTCTGACCATACTAAATAAAGACAAAACAAAGGAAAATAAAGGTCAGAACGTGACAGTACCCCCCTCCAAGTTGCGGACTCCGGCCGCAAAACCTGAACCTATAGGGGAGGGTCTGGGTGGGTGTCTGTCCGCGGTGGCAGTTCTGGCGCAGAACGTGGATCGCACTTCACCAAAGTTCTGGTGCGCCTCTTCGCCCGCCTCTGTGGCCTCTTTAAAGCGGCGACTGTCGGCACTGACCTTGGACTGGGAACCCTAGACATCCCGAATGGATGGGGGAGTCCGGCAGCGCCGGACAGGCGGGAGACTCGGGCAGCGCCGGACAGGCGGGAGACTCGGGCAGCGCCGGACAGGCGGGAGACTCCGGCAGCGCCGGACAGGCGGGAGACTCCGGCAGCTCCGGAGGGAAGGGCAATTCTGGCATCGCCTGGCTGACTGACGGCTCTGGCAGATCCTGGCTGGCTGGTGGCTCTGGCAGCTCCTGGCTGGCTGGCGGTTCTGGCAGCTCCTGGCTGGCTGGTGGTTCTGGCAGCTCCTGGCTGGCTGGCGGCTCTGGCAGCTCCTGGCTGGCTGGCGGCTCTGGCAGCTCCTGGCTGACTGACGGCTCAGGACAGACTGGCGGCTCTAGCAGCTCAGGACAGATGGGAGACTCTAGCAGCTCTGGACAGACGGGAGACTCTAGCAGCTCTGGACAGACGGGAGACTCTAGCAGCTCTGGACAGACGGGAGACTCTAGCAGCTCTGGCCAGACGGGAGACTCTAGCAGCTCTGGACAGGCGGGAGACTCTAGCAGCTCTGGACAGACGGAAGGCTCTGGCAGCGCTGGAGAGGAGGAAGGCTCTGGCAGCGCTGGACAGGCGGAAGACCCTGTAGGCAGAAGACGGAGAGACAGCCTGGTGCGGGGGGCTGCCACCGGAGGGCTGGTGCGTGGAGGTGGCACTGGATAGACCGGACCGTGCAGGCGCACTGGAGCTCTTGAGCACCGAGCCTGCCCAACTTTACCTGGTTGAATGCTCCCCGTAGCCCCCTGTGCTGGCGAACCGGGGACACCATGCGTAAGGCTGGTGCCATGTACGCCGGCCCAAGGAGACGCACTGGAGACCAGATGCGTAGAGCCGACTTCATGGCACCTGGCTCGATGCCCACTCTAGCCCGGCCGATACAAGGAGCTGGAATGTACCGCACCGGGCTATGCACCCGAACCGGGGACACAGTGAGCTCCACAGCATAACACGGTGCCTGCCCGGTCTCTCTCGCTATTCGGTAAGCACAGGAAGTTGGCACAGGTCTCCTACCTGGCTTCGCCATACTCCCTGTGTGCCTCCCCCAAAACATTTTTGGGGCTGCCTCTCGGGCTTCCTTGCCAGCCTTGTTCCCTTATATCGCTGGCTCCTCTCTCCGGCTGCCTCTGCTCTCCTAGTTGCCTCCACCTGTTCCCATGGGAGTTGATCCCCTCCAGCCAGGAAATCAGGATGACAAATATAAATTCTATTTGGACACAGTTCTATTAGAACACACCAAAAACTACACATATCTAGGACTAAATATGAGCAACACAGGTAGCTTTCACATGCTGCCAAGAGGAGCGGTGCAAGTGCTAAGCACTAGATCTCCTGTGCTCCCCCACAGCCCGGTTCATCCTGTGCCTCCTCCACGGACCAGTCTCACCAGCCTGGTGAGTCTGGTGCCAGCTCCACGGGCCAGTCCGGGGCCTCAAGCAAGGGTGCCCAGTCCGGGGCCCGCAACGAGGGTGCCCAGTCCGGGGTCGGCGGCGAGGGTCCCCACACCAGAGGCGCTACCAAAGTGGGGTGAGCCAGAGGTAGAGCGGGGTCTAACTCCTACACCAGAGCCGCTACCGCGGACAGATGCCCACCCGGACCCTCCTCTATAGGTTCAGGTTTTGCGGCGGGAGTCCGCACCTTTGGGCGGGGGGGTACTGTCTATTTTGGTTTGGTCAGGGTGTGATGTGGGGGGGGGCATTCTATGTTTTGTTTTCTATGTTTTTGTATTTCTATGTTTTGGCCGGGTGTGGTTCTCAATCAGGGACAGCTGTCTATCGTTGTCTCTGATTGGGGACCATACTTAGGCAGCCCTTTTCCCTCCTTTCTTTGTGGGTAGTTGACTTTGACTAGAGATATCCCTCTAGTGGTGTGGGGGCTGTGCTTTGGAAAAAGTGGGTGGGGTTATATCCTTCCTGTTTGGCCCTGTCCGGGGGTATCCTCGGATGGGGCCACAGTGTCTCCTGACCCCTCCTGTCTCAGCCTCCAGTATTTATGCTGCAGTAGTTTATGTGTCAGGGGGCTAGGGTCAGTTTGTTATATCTGGAGTACTTCTCCTGTCCTATTCGGTGTCCTGTGTGAATCTAAGTGTGCGTTCTCTAATTCTCTCCTTCTCTCTTTCTTTCTCTCTCTCGGAGGACCTGAGCCCTAGGACCATGCCTCAGGACTACCTGACATGATGACTCCTTGCTGTCCCCAGTCCACCTGGCCGTGCTGCTGCTCCAGTTTCAACTGTTCTGCCTTATTATTATTCAACCATGCTGGTCATTTATGAACATTTGAACATCTTGGCCATGTTCTGTTATAATCTCCACCCGGCACAGCCAGAAGAGGACTGGCCACCCCACATAGCCTGGTTCCTCTCTAGGTTTCTTCCTAGGTTTTGGCCTTTCTAGGGAGTTTTTCCTAGCCACCGTGCTTCTACACCTGCATTGCTTGCTATTTGGGGTTTTAGGCTGGGTTTCTGTACAGCACTTTGAGATATCAGCTGATGTACGAAGGGCTATATAAATACATTTGATTTGATTTTGATTTGATTTGTTAGAGGCACTATAGCCGAAGTTCAGCGTCACGGTCGTGTCCTTGTTTTGTTGGCTACATTTTCTATAAATGAAGGGAATATGTACGCTGACCACGCTGCGCCTTGGTCCTCTTCTTACGACGCCGTGACACAGACAGAGAGAGAACAGGAGGGTTTGTGTGTTGAAGTCGATGAAAATAACTAAATCAACCAGACAGACATTTACATAATAGATTAATGATTAGTAATAAAGTCTTTCCAGTGCCATGTGTGAAGAGGCCAAATGACACAATGTTCTCTACACAGAGATTATGCAAAACACACACACGTCACTGACACACCTTCTCTTTTGGATCATAAGGGAAAATGGTGAAATCACGAATAAATACAGAGAAATCTGACCTGAACACACACACACTCACAGAGGCATGTACACACACACACACACACACTCACAGAGGCACGTACACAAACACACACACACACACACACACACACACACTCACAGAGGCACGTACACAAACACACACACACACACACACACACACACACACACACACACACACACACACTCACAGAGGCACGTACACACACTCTCTTACCGTGAGGGAGGTGAAGGTCATACACATGCCTCCGAAGCCGTTGAACGTCAGAGCGATGAAGATGAGTACAGACAGCTCTGTGGAGGAAGGTGGAGATAGTGTCAGATACACAAACAAGTGCTTTTGGAACAACCAGAAACTAGTGGCAACATGACGAAGAGCAAAACCCCATTAAAACATGTTATTTATTACAATGTTAAAAGGAAGTGCTCGGTAACACCAACAACTCATCAACTGATCTGTCACCAACGTGAATTAGCAACATGAACGTTGCTGGAGTATTGAAACACATCATCCTGAGACGTTTGAAAACATCACATGTGTGTTGTAACAGCACTTACTCACCTTGCCAGGAACTGGGAGCACAACAGGAAATGGTTGTTTTGACTTGTGTTTAGTGTAGATGAACATTCCTTCTCTTTAGGTGGTGTTACCTCTCTACACTCTCTAAACACTATGATGGTGTTTCCTCTACAGCCTCTAAACACTATGATGGTGTTTCCTCTACAGCCTCTAAACACTATGATGGTGTTTCCTCTACAGCCTCTAAACACTATGATGGTGTTTCCTCTACAGCCTCTAAACACTATGATGGTGTTTCCTCTCTACAGCCTCTAAACACTATGATGGTGCTTCCTCTCTACAGCCTCTAAACACTATGATGGTGTTTCCTCTACAGCCTCTAAACACTATGATGGTGTTTCCTCTACAGCCTCTAAACACTATGATGGTGTTACCTCTCTACAGCCTCTAAACACTATGATGGTGTTTCCTCTACAGCCTCTAAACACTATGATGGTGTTTCCTCTCTACAGCCTCTAAACACTATGATGGTGTTTCCTCTACAGCCTCTAAACACTATGATGGTGTTTCCTCTCTACAGCCTCTAAACACTATGATGGTGTTTCCTCTCTACAGCTTCTAAACACTATGATGGTGTTTCCTCTCTACAGCCTCTAAACACTATGATGGTGTTTCCTCTACAGCCTCTAAACACTATGATGGTGTTTCCTCTACAGCCTCTAAACACTATGATGGTGTTTCCCCTCTCTACAGCCTCTAAACACTATGATGGTGTTTCCCCTCTCTACAGCCTCTAAACACTATGATGGTGTTTCCTCTATAGCCTCTAAACACTATGATGGTGTTTCCTCTATAGCCTCTAAACACTATGATGGTGTTTCCTCTCTCTACAGCCTCTAAACACTATGATGGTGTTTCCCCTCTCTACAGCCTCTAAACACTATGATGGTGTTTCCTCTACAGCCTCTAAACACTATGATGGTGTTTCCTCTCTACAGCCTCTAAACACTATGATGGTGTTACCTCTCTACAGCCTCTAAACACTATGATGGTGTTTCCTCTACAGCCTCTAAACACTATGATGGTGTTTTTTCCTCTCTACAGCCTCTAAACACTATGATGGTGTTTCTTCTCTAGCCTCTAAACACTATGATGGTGTTACCTCTCTACAGCCTCTAAACACTATGATGGTGTTTCCTCTACAGCCTCTAAACACTATGATGGTGTTACCTCTCTACAGCCTCTAAACACTATGATGGTGTTTCCTCTCTACAGCCTCTAAACACTATGATGGTGTTTCCTCTACAGCCTCTAAACACTATGATGGTGTTTCCCCTCTCTACAGCCTCTAAACACTATGATGGTGTTTCCCCTCTCTACAGCCTCTAAACACTATGATGGTGTTTCCTCTCTCTACAGCCTCTAAACACTATGATGGTGTTTCCTCTCTCTACAGCCTCTAAACACTATGATGGTGTTTCCCCTCTCTACAGCCTCTAAACACTATGGTGGTGTTTCCTCTACAGCCTCTAAACACTATGATGGTGTTTACCCTCTCTACAGCCTCTAAACACTATGATGGTGTTACCTCTACAGCCTCTAAACACTATGATGGTGTTACCTCTCTACAGCCTCTAAACACTATGATGGTGTTTCCTCTACAGCCTCTAAACACTATGATGGTGTTACCTCTCTACAGCCTCTAAACACTATGATGGTGTTTCCTCTCTACAGCCTCTAAACACTATGATGGTGTTACCTCTCTACAGCCTCTAAACACTATGATGGTGTTTCCTCTCTCTACAGCCTCTAAACACTATGATGGTGTTTCCTCTATAACCTCTAAATACTATGATGGTGTTTCCTCTCTCTACAGCCTCTAAACACTACACTACTACAGGTTTACACTGTGGTTGAGTGTGTGAAATTCCAATGAAATGTACCATTTTACTGCCCAAGAAGTTGGGCCTGCCCTCCAGGACACCAAGATAATCAAGGACACCTACAGTACGAGACCAAGATAATCAAGGACCTCAGCCAACATAGCCTGTTCTACCCCCAGACCATCAGGCTGCTGAATAGCTACCACTAGTAAGCTACCTACACATGGGCACTGTACCCTGCTATTACATCATGTGACTAATCAACAAATTACAGCTACTCACCATCAGGATTGTATGCACCGTAGGAGATGAGGAGACAGGAAAAGGAGAAACAGGCACTGGAATACACAGACAACACTTCAAAACATTACACAATACATGAATATATTACACAATACACAGACAACACATCTAAACATTACACAATACATTAATATATTACACAATACACAGACAACACTTCTAAACATTACACAATACATGAATATATTACACAATACACAGACAACACATCTAAACATTACACAATACATTAATATATTACACAATACACAGACAACACTTCAATTCATTACATTAAAACATTAGACAATACATTAGACAATTCATCATACACTACATTAGACAATTCATCAATACATTAGACAATTCATCAATACATTAGACAATTCATCATACAATACATTAGACAATTCATCAATACATTAGACAATTCATCAATACATTAGACAATTCATCAATACATTAGACAAGTAATCAATACATTAGACAATTCATCAATACATTAGACAATTCATCAATACATTAGACAATTCATCATACATTAGACAATTCATCAATTCATCAATACATTAGACAATTCATCAATACATTAGACAATTCATCAATTCATTGGACAATACATCAATAGATTCCACAATTGAATACATTGGACCAGGTATATATTAAACAATACACAGACAACACATCTAAACATTACACAATACATGAATATATTACACAATACATGAATATATTACACAATACATCAATTCATTACATTAAAACATACGACACTACATTAGACAATTCATCAATTCATTGGACAATACATCAATAGATTCCACAATACATTGGACCAGGTATTCCCAAACCCCCAGGGGTACACACAATGCCATCGAAGGGTATGCCAAATAAAAATATGATTCCCATAAAAAAATTACAAATTAAACCATCGAGTGCTCAGCGAAATAACAACACAATGTCAAATACAGGTAGCCTAGTTAAATAATTAACATCCAATCACATTAAACGTTACTCATCCAATCACATTAACCGTTACTCATCCAATCACATTAACCGTTACTCATCCAATCACATTAACTGTTACTCATCCAATCACATTAACCGTTACTCATCCAATCACATTAACTGTTACTCATCCAATCACATTAACCGTTACTCATCCAATCACATTAAACGTTACTCTCTGAGGGAATCCCACTAACGGTCTGTATGTAGCCAAACGTTACTCTCTGAGGGAATCCCAATAACGGTCTGTATGTAGCCAAACGTTACTCTCTGAGGGAATCCCAATAACGGTCTGTATGTAGCCAAACGTTACTCTCTGAGGGAAACCTTCACTCTTGGACATTTAGAAACGAAACATGACAATTACAAAAAAAAACAGGAGTTTGTTGAGCGAGAATAAAGACTGAGTAGAAAGACAGGTATAATAAATATGGGGCGGAAGGGTAGCCTAGTGGTTAGAGCGTTGGACTAGTAACCGAAAGGTTGCAAGTTCAATTAATCAATACATTAGACAATACATTAGACAAGTAATCAATACATTAGACAAGTCATCAATACATTAGACAAGTCATCAATACATTAGACAATTAATCAATACATTAGACAATTCATCAATACATTAGACAATTCATCAATACATTAGACAATTCATCAATTCATTAGACAATTCATCAATACATTAGACAATACATTAGACAAGTAATCAATACATTAGACAAGTAATCAATACATTAGACAAGTAATCCATACATTAGACAATACATCAGCCAATTCATCAATACATTCGACAATACATTAGACAAGTAATCCATACATTAGACAATTCATCAATACATTAGACAATACCTTAGACAATTCATCAATACATTAGACAATACATTAGACAAGTAATCAATACATTAGACAAGTAATCAATACATTAGACAAGTAATCAATACATTAGACAAGTAATCAATGCATTAGACAAGTATTGAATACATTAGACAAGTAATCAATACATTCATCAATACATTAGACAATTCATCAATTCATTAGACAATACATTAGACAATTAATCAATACATTAGACAAGTATTCAATACATTAGATAAGTAATCAATACATTAGACAATTCATCAATACATTAGACAATTCATCAATACATTAGACAAGTCATCAATACATTAGACAAGTCATCAATACATTAGACAATTCATCAATACATTAGACAATTCATCAATACATTAGACAAGTAATCAATACATCAGACAATTCATCAATACATTAGACAATACATTAGACAAGTGATCAATACATTAGACAATTCATCAATACCTTAGACAATTCATCAATACATTAGACAATACATTAGACAAGTAATCAATACATTAGACAAGTAATCAATACATTAGACAAGTGTTGAATACATTAGACAAGTATTCAATACATTAGACAAGTGTTGAATACATTAGACAAGTATTCAATACATTAGACAAGTAATCAATACATTAGACAAGTGTTGAATACATTAGACAAGTATTCAATACATTAGACAAGTGTTGAATACATTAGACAAGTATTCAATACATTAGACAAGTGTTGAATACATTAGACAAGTAATCAATACATTAGACAAGTAATCAATACATTAGACAAGTAATCAATACATTAGACAATTCATTAGACAATTCATCAATACATTAGACAATTCATCAATTCATTAGACAATACATTAGGCAATTCATCAATACATTAGACAATTAATCAATACATTAGACAATTCATCAATACATTAGACAAGTCATCAATACATTAGACAATTCATCAATACATTAGACAATCAATACATTAGACAATTAATCAATACATTAGACAATTAATCAATACATTAGACAATTAATCAATACATTAGACAAGTAATCAATACATTAGATAATGAATCAATACATTAGACAATACATTACACAATACATCAATACACTAGACAATACATTAGACAATACAAATCGTGCAAATCAGACCAACTACACCCACTGAGACTGTACACAGACACATCCCTCCCTCTCACCCTCTCCTACCTGCCCAGCAGTCGTAGGTTTCGTGGTCCGTATTTGTCCATGACGATGCCCAGCGGCAGAGTGATGGCTGAGAGGAGAAATGATCCCACGGTGAAGGCCAGGTTCAACATCACATCCTGATCCTTACAGATGAGCCAGCCGTTCATCCTCATGGGTCCGTAATGGTCCTGGGGAGCCAGAGGCCTCATCTCTACTCCATCCCCCAGCCCCACCACACCCTCCTCCTCTGAGTAGTAATCACTGTATTCATCATTGACCCCTGGTGGAGGGCGGGGGACAGACAGGTTGGGGGAGGAGGTGTGGTTACCTAGAGAGAAGAGATGTGTCAGTATAGGAATCTTAAAAGGGGATGTGTCAGTATAGGAATCTTAAAAGGGGATGTGTCAGTATAGGAATCTTAAAAGGGGATGTGTCAGTATAGGAATCTTAAAAGGGGATGTGTCAGTATAGGAATCTTAAAAGGGGATGTGTCAGTATAGGAATCTTAAAAGGGGATGTGTCAGTATAGGAATCTTAAAAGGGGATGTGTCAGTATAGGAATCTTAAAAGGGGATGTGTCAGTATAGGAATCTTAAAAGGGGATGTGTCAGTATAGGAATCTTAAAAGGGGATGTGTCAGTATAGGAATCTTAAAAGGGGATGTGTCAGTATAGGAATCTTAAAAGGGGATGTGTCAGTATAGGAATCTTAAAAGGGGATGTGTCAGTATAGGAATCTTAAAAGGGGATGTGTCAGTATAGGAATCTTAAAAGGGGATGTGTCAGTATAGGAATCTTAAAAGGGGATGTGTCAGTATAGGAATCTTAAAAGGGGATGTGTCAGTATAGGAATCTTAAAAGGGGATGTGTCAGTATAGGAATCTTAATTCAAAAGGCACTCGCACATCTGATCTTTTTGCAGGTGCATGGTAACAGTTGAACAAGATGAAGGAAAAAGGAAACCGCACACTGCTCTTGATTGTATCACTGATCTTTAATAAGCTACCGTCTCGGCCTCACGGCCTTCGTCAGGGCTTTACGTATCGGCCTCACGGCCTTCGTCAGGGCTTTACGTATCGGCCTCACGGCCTTCGTCAGAGCTTTACGTATCGGCCTCACGGCCTTCGTCAGAGCTTTACGTATCGGCCTCACGGCCTTCGTCAGAGCTTTACGTATCGGCCTCACGGCCTTCGTCAGAGCTTTACGTATCGCCCTCGCGGCCTTGGTCAGGGCTTTACGTATCGGCCTCACGGCCTTCGTCAGGGCTTTACGTATCGGCCTCACGGCCTTCGTCAGAGCTTTACGTATCGGCCCCATGGCCTTCGTCAGGGCTTTACGTATCGGCCTCACGGCCTTCGTCAGGGCTTTACGTATCGGCCTCACGGCCTTCCTCAGAGCTTTACGTATCGGCCTCACGGCCTTCGTCAGAGCTTTACGTATCGGCCTCACGGCCTTCGTCAGGGCTTTACGTATCGGCCTCACGGCCTTCGTCAGAGCTTTACGTATCGGCCCCATGGCCTTCGTCAGGGCTTTACGTATCGGCCTCACGGCCTTCGTCAGGACTTTACGTATCGGCCTCACGGCCTTCGTCAGGGCTTTACGTATCGGCCTCACGGCCTTCGTCAGGGCTTTTGTGAAAAAATTAAAATAAATTACACCCTTATGTAGACCTAGCCCCGCCCACATCCGTTCCACGCATCGAAGGGGGTTGGAGGCAAAGGAAAAAATGTGGTACCTAATATATCAATAAGTATTTAATAAAAATCTAAATAGAGTGTGTAAATAAGACGTATTAAACACGTCTGTAAAACCACAATGAGGACATAGACCTACCGAGCAAAAAAAACAAACATCAGAGTAATCTGAAATAGGGACATAATAATTCATGTTCAAATTCACAACATAACATACATAGGCATTTCATCATTAAGTCCTTTAGGAAATAATCATAATAATGTCTGGAGGGTGAAAATCCCAAAACATTCCCTTTTACTCACCTCCCCCTGTCTGATATCTTAAAACCTCTCTGTGGTAGGTGGGACGCTACAGCGCCAAATTCAAAAACAGAAATACTCATTAAACATACAAGTGTTATACATCGGTTTAAAGATGAACTTCTTGTTAATCCAACCACGGTGTCAGATTTCAAAAAGGCTTCACGGAGAAAGCATACCATGCGATTATTTGAGGACAGCGCCCAGCACCAAAAACATTAAACAGTTACCAGCCAAGTAGTAGAAGTCACAAAAGTCAGAAATAGCGATAAAACAAATCACTTACCTTTGATGATCTTCATATGGTTGCACTCACAAGACTCCCAGTTACACAATAAATGTTAGTTTTGTTCCATAAAGTCCCTCTTTATATCCAAAAACCTCCCTTTGTTGGCGCGTTTTGTTCAGTAATCCATTGGCTCAAAGGCAGTCACAACAGGCAGACGAAAAATCCAAATAGTATCAGTAAAGTTCGTAGAAACATGTCAAACGATGTTTATAATCAATCCTCAGGTTGTTTTTAGCTTAAATAATCAAGAATATTTCAACCAGACAATAACGTTGCCAAGATAAAGGAAAAACAAGAAAGGCGGGCTCTCGGTCTTGCGCATCAAAAACCACTTGGACACTGCAGGGTCCACTCATTCAGAGTTGTCTTACTCCCTAATTTTTCAGAAAACAAGCCTGATTGTTTTCTAAAGACTGTTGACATCTAGTGGAAGCCATAGGAAGTGCAATCTGATACTGTGCAGGCATTCAATACTACAAACAGAAAAAAATCCCACTTCCTGGATGGATTTTTCTCGGGTTTTCGCCTGCCATATCAATTCTGTTATACTCACAGACATTATTTTAACAGTTTTTGAAACTTTATAGAGTGTTTTCTGTCCAAATCTACCAATTATATGCATATCCTAGAATCTGGGCCTGAGTAACAGGCAGTTTACTTTGGGCGAGCTTTTCATCTGGATGTCAAAATACTGCCCCCTACCCCAAAGAAGTATTAACTTTCTCTCTGCCACAAAATCTAAAAGGTAGAAATGTCATGCTTTAGGTCATTAAAATGTACTGCGACTGGATAATACCTGTCGTTTCTCCAGATTTAACTTTTATGTTCACTGATTCTCATAAAAGGGATGTGTCAGTATAGGAATCTTAAAAGGGGATGTGTCAGTATAGGAATCTTAAAAGGGGATGTGTCAGTATAGGAATCATAAAAGGGGATGTGTCAGTATAGGAATCTTAAAAGGGGATGTGTCAGTATAGGAATCTTAAAAGGGGATGTGTCAGTATAGGAATCTTAAAAGGAGATGTGTCAGTATAGGAATCTTAAAAGGGGATGTGTCAGTATAGGAATCTTAAAAGGAGATGTGTCGGTATAGGAATCTTAAAAGGGGATGTGTCAGTATAGGAATCTTAAAAGGGGATGTGTCAGTATAGGAATCTTAAAAGGGGATGTGTCAGTATAGGAATCTTAAAAGGGGATGTGTCAGTATAGGAATCTTAAAAGGGGATGTGTCAGTATAGGAATCGTTAAAGGGGATGTGTCAGTAAAGAGCAGGTCAAAAAGAGGCCACATAAAGATGATGGTCTTACCTTCTCCATTGCACATGTAGGAGTAGTAACCTTCAGACTTCAGCATGATGAGTAGTGATCCCCAGCCCAGCAGGACAGCTGAGAAAAACAGGTTCTCTATGATGGCTGTCAACGCCATCCACCATCGCCTGGCGAATGCTGTGGCCAGGGACGGAGCCATGACCAGACGAGGGGGCAGAAAATGTCCGAGACAGAATATAGTGAGGCCCTCTGCCAGTATCTCTGGAGATCAGGGTTCACAGGTCTGTTGAAAACAGAGAGAGGTTATTTCAGCAGCTATCCACTCTGGGTAGTGGTTGTACTGAATATAATATCATATGACCACAGTTACATTATTTACTGTTACTTTATATTACTCAGGAACAGTCTGAATGTTGCTGATCACCATAGGAACCAACAACCCCCCCCACCCAACCAAATCTCACAACTCTTTTATGTGATCACGTGGTCCTTTGACCTTCATATGCAACTCTTTGCCTCTGTTCTGTGTCCATGAGAGTAATTTCCTCCCCCACTACCCCTCCCTGTTAACTTCTCCCACCTTCCGCTATAAGACACATGGACGCGCACATACACCCGGGTGTTATTACCTAGGTAACAGTGTGAAAGTGACACGTCTTAATAACTGAAATCTACAGGACCGGTGCGTGTTCTACCGGTGTCCAGCTACAACAGCAACGTTTCAGAGAGGGGCTGAAGGTGGCGGGGGAGTCAATTACGCGCTGGAGGCAATGACGGACTTCTGTTCCATACCTGGTGCGGAAACTGATGAATGACTAACCGGTCCGAACTGGACTTGCCTACCGCCTCTCTCCCTCTCTCTCTCTCTCTCTCTCTCTCTCAACTCATTCGCAACACATTAGCGCAGCAAACAGACGCCAGATAAACAAACCGAGTTCATCTAATCATAACTCTGGAGCAAGAGACAAAACCACTTCAGAGAATAACGATAGGGCAAACCACTAGATAATAATGGGTAGTTAGTTAATGGATACTGGATTCACCAGGTTTATAAACAGGTGCGCAAACAATTTCTCCAATGTTGCCCAGATTATTCTATAGAAGCACTGCCTCTCCACATTACTGAATCCCAGAGGAATGAATGAATGGAATCACAGTTTTTTCTCACCGCGACACTAACATTATAGATACACTTTAATGCGTATTCTTAACTTGGGAGAAATACATGTAACTCTAATTATAACATGGAAACAATAGGCCTATTCTAAACGACCATTAATTACAACATGAAAACCTATTGCAAATCCATTTAGCACAGCACGTTTGTAATAAAAGTACCCTGGGTGAAGGCAGGTATGACTGACTCCATGTAGGCATATTCCAGATTCATTGCATACCTGTGAGTCCCAGACACAGACAGCCGAGACAGAAGTTCAGAGTTTTTCAGAATTCTTCTTCTTTTAATATGTTCCTCGGAGATATCAACCCTCCAGCTTTCTCTTTTTCTTTCTCTCTTTCTCTCTTTCTTTCTTTCTTTCTTTCTTTCAATAACCGACATCTGCACGGAGCAGCTTTTATACGAGCTCCTGTCTTCCTATTGGCTGCCGGAGGTGCCGCTAGAACACTGCTACAGCCAATCAGAGCACCCTCTCAGTCGTCCACCGAGACAGAGAGAGAGAGAAGGAAGCATGAAGAGGAAATAATATAGGCCTGTCCTACTGACAAAGATGGCGTTTTGATTAAGTGAGCTTTTGATTAAGATAGATAGATTAAGTGATTTGGAACCGGACGTTAATAATATTAAAGTCATTTCATTTTATTTGATTGGTTCCAGTCTAGTCAGCCCAGTCTAGTCAGAATGGTTCCAGTCTAGTCAGAATGGTTCCAGTCTAGTCAGAATGGTTCCAGTCTAGTCAGCCCAGTCTAGTCAGAATGGTTCCAGTCTAGTCAGAATGGTTCCAGTCTAGTCAGCCCAGTCTAGTCAGAATGGTTCCAGTCTAGTCAGAATGGTTCCAGTCTAGTCAGCCCAGTCTAGTCAGAATGGTTCCAGTCTAGTCAGCCCAGTCTAGTCAGAATGGTTCCAGTCTAGTCAGAATGGTTCCAGTCTAGTCAGAATGGTTCCAGTCTAGTCAGCCCAGTCTAGTCAGAATGGTTCCAGTCTAGTCAGAATGGTTCCAGTCTAGTCAGAATAGTTCCAGTCTAGTCAGCCCAGTCTAGTCAGAATGGTTCCAGTCTAGTCAGAATGGTTCCAGTCTAGTCAGCCCTGTCTAGTCAGAATGGTTCCAGTCTTGTCAGAATGGTTTCAGTCTAGTCAGAATGGTTCCAGTCTAGTCAGAATGGTTCCAGTCTAGTCAGAATGGTTCCAGTCTAGTCAGCCCTGTCTAGTCAGAATGGTTCCAGTCTAGTCAGCCCTGTCTAGTCAGAAAGGTTCCAGTCTAGTCAGCCCTGTCTAGTCAGAATGGTTCCAGTCTAGTCAGTCCTGTCTAGTCAGAATGGTACCAGTCTAGTCAGAATGGTTCCAGTCTAGTCAGAATGGTTCCAGTCTAGTCAGCCCAGTCTAGTCAGAATGGTTCCAGTCTAGTCAGAATGGTTCCAGTCTAGTCAGAATGGTTCCAGTCTAGTCAGTCCAGTCTAGTCAGAATGGTTCCAGTCTAGTCAGAATGGTTCCAGTCTAGTCAGAATGGTTCCAGTCTAGTCAGCCCAGTCTAGTCAGAATGGTTCCAGTCTAGTCAGAATGGTTCCAGTCTAGTCAGCCCTGTCTAGTCAGAATGGTTCCAGTCTAGTCAGAATGGTTCCAGTCTTGTCAGAATGGTTCCAGTCTAGTCAGAATGGTTCCAGTCTAGTCAGAATGGTTCCAGTCTAGTCAGCCCTGTCTAGTCAGAATGGTTCCAGTCTAGTCAGCCCTGTCTAGTCAGAAAGGTTCCAGTCTAGTCAGCCCTGTCTAGTCAGAATGGTTCCAGTCTAGTCAGTCCTGTCTAGTCAGAATGGTTCCAGTCTAGTTAGAATGGTTCCAGTCTAGTCAGAATGGTTCCAGTCTAGTCAGCCCAGTCTAGTCAGAATGGTTCCAGTCTAGTCAGAATGGTTCCAGTCTAGTCAGCCCTGTCTAGTCAGAATGGTTCCAGTCTAGTCAGTCCTGTACATCAGAAAGGTTCCAGTCTAGTCAGCCCTGTCTAGTCAGAATGGTTCCAGTCTAGTCAGTCCTGTCTAGTCAGAATGGTTCCAGTCTAGTCAGCCCAGTCTAGTCAGAATGGTTCCAGTCTAGTCAGTCCTGTACATCAGAATGGTTCCAGTCTAGTCAGCCGGTCTAGTCAGCCCTGTACATCAGAATGGTTCCAGTCTAGTCAGTCCTGTTCATCAGAATGGTTCCAGTCTAGTCAGCCCTGTTCATCAGAATGGTTCCTGTCTAGTCAGTCCTGTTAGTGGGTGGGAGGTGGGAGGGGTGGGGAGGTGGGAGGGTTAGTGGGTGGGGAGGTGGGGAGGTGGGGAGGTGGGAGTTGGGAGGTGGGAGGGGTGGTGGGAGGGTTAGTGGGTGGGAGGTGGGAGGGGTGGGGAGATGGGTTAGGGTTAGTGGGTGGGGAGGTGGGAGGCGGGTGCTCACCCTTTTGGGTCCGTGGGGACAAGATTGTTTTTGTTGTCAATAGTTTGTCAGCGTTCTTTTTTTGTATTGTATGAATTTGTTGTTTACTTATGTTATGTTTTGACTTCCACTTAAACACTTCCACCTCTATATTTGAAAGAGAGAATGTCGTCAATGAGTCAAGGAGTGTTTGATCAGGCAGTTTAATTGACAGAGAGAGATTTCCATGGTTATCAAAACGCCACTACACAAAACACAGCCCTCATTTGTTTCTAAAAATCACCCATGGGAAAAATGAATGGTGGGAAAACGATTGCAACCATTTCCCTGTTTGACCTCTAGGTTTTATGGGTATTATTATGACTCAACTCGGAGTTGTCTCGAGATGGCTGTGCATATTCATGGTTTAAGGATAGCATAGCATCTCTCTCCATTGAATACAGACGGTTGACATCGCCAACACTCATCGAATATATATAAAAAAAAAGATTACAATAATGAGATGTATCCACCAATCCAAAGAAAGGATAGGCGGGTGCTAGACAGATCGCCACGCCTCTTTGTGGACAACGAGTTTCATTGTTAGGACGGAGAGACAGGTATCTTGTCAGTATATCCATAATCTTTGATGGGACTGAACGGCAACAACAAAATCGCTAAGGATCATGGTGAAAGTGGCCGTAACTAGCAAAGGATCATGGTCGATGTAGTCGTTTTCATCCTGACTGAGAGTCAACCGGAGCCTCCTCCTCGTAGCCTGACCTGTGATTGGTCTGTGTCAGCAGGTGGCCATGCGTGACAACAAATGTAGTAGTCAGAATTAATAACGATTAATGAAATATCTTGATTTGTAGCTAACTTTAAAATAATTCACAGCGGGAATCGAAGTTGATCATAATAAACATGTGTTAGGGCCTAAAAAGGCTGTCTAAAAACAATCTAGTAAACAACCATGCAATCTCCATAGACAAACATTGGCAGTAGAATGGGCCTCACTGAAGAGCTCAGTGACTTACAGAGTGGCACCGTCATAGGATGCCACCTTTCCAACAAGTCAGTTCGTCAAATTTCTTCCCTGCTAGAGCTGCCCCCCGGTCGACTGTAAGTGCTGTTATTGTGAAGTGGAAAAGTCAAGAGGCAACAACGGGTTAGTGTTACTACCGGTTAGGGCTATTATTATGGTTACGACCTGTAGTCTAGCGGGTTATGGTTACCATGGTTACCACCTATAGCCTTGGGGTTAGGGTTACCATGGTTACTACCTGTAGTCTTGGGTGTTATTACAGTCAGGTGTTTAACTCCCCTTTTATAAACAACACACTTTTAATACAAACTCAACATTGAAACATTATTGTACGTTATCGAAGCAGTTTTTATTGTACACAGATTTAAACAAAATATATTTGGTACAGTAGTCATTTTTACATTTACATATTTCCTCTTCGTTGCCAAGGACAACGAGTGCAACCAATCAAACAGAGCAGCAGTATCTATTCACGTCTGGACAGTAGACAGGTTCTGAAGCAGACTAATGAACAGTTAGAATGACTCGGGGAATAAAACCACAGAGATGCTATTCAATTACCAGAGGGGCTATGTCATAAAGCCCTCAAAGTTCCAGAATGCGGTGAAGATGGCAGCCATGTTGGTCAGGGAGAAATCCAAAAGTACTTCTAATTGTAATGTAATGGCAGTAGAGGCATAATCTTGATTTTAATTATGCAGGAACATAAAAGTAAGGCATGTGATATATCAGAAATTGTGTAATATAATTATTGTCAACCTAAAACAGGTTTTTATACCAATTCTCTGTATAAATTGGCTCTAAAATGTATGTAAAGAGAACATAAATGTCTTAATTGTTGTTTTTTTGGAAATCTGTAAGTGGTATATGATACAATACTTGTGTAACTCCTATCAACAACTGATTTCAGCCAGTGTCTGGCTGTGGATTGACTGAGTAGATTGAATGGAATGTTGGCGTGAGTATTGGCAGTTAACTAGAAACGTTAATGAAATCATTCCTGTACTGTACAACTGGCTAGCTAGCGCGCTAACACATACAGTTAATGGAATCATTACTGTACAACTGGCTAGCTAGCGCGCTAACACATACAGTTAATGTAATCATTCCTGTACAACTGGTTAGCTAGCGCGCTAACACATACAGTTAATGGAATCATTCCCGTACATCTGGCTAGCTAGCGCGCTAACACATACAGTTGATGGAATCATTCCTGTACAACTGGCTAGCTAGCGTGGTAACACATATAGTTAATGGAATCATTCCTATACAACTGGATAGCTAGCGCGCTAACATATACAGTTAATGGAATCATTCCTGTACAACTGGCTAGCTAGCGCGCTAACACATACAGTTAATGGAATCATTCCTGTACAACTGGCTAGCTAGCACGCTAACACATACAGTTAATGGAATCATTACTGTACAACTGGTTAGCTATCGCGCTAACACATACAGTTAATGGAATCATTACTGTACAAATGGTTAGCTAGCGAGCTAACAAATGCAGTGCATTCAGAAAGTATTCAGACCCTTTCACTTTTTACAATTGTATTTTACATTACAGCCCTATTCTAAAATTGATAAAGGTTTTTAGGTGTTTGCAAATATATTAAAAATAAAAAACATAAAATACCTTGTTTACATTAGTATTCAGCCCCTTTGCTATGAGACTCGAAATTGAGCTCAGGTCCATCCTGTTTCCATTGATCATCCTTGAGATGTTTCTGCAACTTGATTGGAGTACACCTGTGGTAAATTCAATTGATTGGACATGATTTGGAAAGGCACACACCTGTCTATATAAGGTCCCACAGTTGACAATGCATGTCAGAGCAAAAACCAAGCCACGAGGTCGAAGGAATTGTCCGTAGAGCTACAAGACAGGATTGTGTCGAGGCACAGATCTGGAAAAGGGTACCAAAACATTGAAGGTCCCCAAGAACACAGTGGCCTCCATCATTCTTAAATGGAAGAAGTTTGGAACCACCAAGACTCTTCCTAGAGCTGTCGCCTGGTCAAACTGAGCAATTGGGGGACAAGAGCCTTGGTCAGGGAGGTGACGAAAAACCGATGGTCACTCTGACAGCGCTCCAGACTTCCTCTGTGGCGATGGCAGAACCTTCCAGAAGGACAACCATCTCTGCAGCACTAATCAGGCCTTTATGATAGAGTGGCCAGACAGAGTTGGAGTTTGCCAAAAGGCAGTTGAAGGACTAAAGAAACAAGATTCTCTGGTCTGATGAAACCAAGATTGAACTCTTTGGCCTGAATAGCAAGCATCATGTCTGGAAGAAACCTGGCACCATCCCCACGGTGAAGCATGGTGGTGGCAGCATCATGCTGAGGGGATGTTTTTCAGCAACAGGGACTGGGAGACTAGTCAGGATCGAGGGAATGATTAACGAAGAAAAGTACAGCGAGATCCTTGATGAAAATCTGCTCCAGAGCGCTCAAGACTTCAGACTGGGGCGAAGGTTCACCTTCCAACAGGACAACGACCCTAAGCACACAGCCAAGAAGCAGGAGTGGCTTCGGGACAAGTCTCTGAATGTTCTTGAGTGGCCCAGACAGAGCCCAGACTTGAACCCGATCGAACATCTGAGAATAGCTGTGCAGCGACGCTCCCCCATCCAACGTGACAGAGCTTGAGAGGATCTGCAGAGAAGAATGGGAGAAACTCCCCAAATACAGGTGTGCCAAGCTTGTAGCGTCATTCCCAAGAAGACTCAAGGCTGTAATCACTGCCAAAGGTGCTTCAACAAAGTACTGAGTCAAGGGTCTGAATACTTTTCCAAATGTATAAATGTGAAATGTATGTATTTTTTTTTAAATACATTTGCAAACATTCCTAAAAAACAGATTTTGCTTTGTCACTATGAGGCATTGTGTGTAGATTGATGAGGGGAAAGAAAAAAACAATTGAAACAACTTAAGAACAAGTCTGTAACGTAAAAATGTTTTGGTGAAAAAGTCAAGGGGTCTGAATACTTTCCGAATGCCCTGTTAACAATGCAAACTCTTCAAATTCATTGCTTTACAAATTATAACAGCACTGGCAAACCACGGTTGATCATCTCCCTGACCAACATGGCTGACCTTTTATGCTATCATAAGAAGGTTCATGTCCATTCTAGGATTCTACTTCCTAATTCTATGATAAAGCTAAAACGTGGGATGACTGGATGGTGAAGCTGTGTAATATTGAACTGTCATTCATCATCATTTTATCTATTGTAGGACTGATTGGTTTGATAGCTGATTACATTGACTGATAATGCATAATGAACGCATGCGCGCGCACGCACGCACACACACACACACACACACACACACACACACACACACACACACACACACACACACACACACACACAGAGTAGTCTAGTGGAGAACGGTCAGTAATAGTAGCAGTAGCAGAGTGGAGATGGAACCTCCAATACCAGGTGCTATAGGAGAGGGGGAGAAACAATTTTAATGTGGTTCATGTCTAGTCATTCTTATCTGGTTCATGTTTATTCATGTCTAGCCATTCTAATCTGGTTCATGTTTATTCATGTGGTTCATGTTTATTCATGTCTAGTCATTCTAATCTGGTTCATGTTTATTAATGTCTAGTCATTCTAATTTGGTTCATGTTTATTCACGTTTATTTGTGTGTAATCATTCTAATCTGGTTCATGTTTATTAACGTCTAGTCATTCTAATCTGGTTCATGTTTATTAATGTCTTGTCATTCTAATCTGGTTCATGTTTATTCATCAGGTTCATGTTTATTCATGCCTAGTCATTCTAATCTGGTTCATGTTTATTCATCTGGTTCATGTTTATTCATGCCTAGTCATTCTAATCTGGCCCATGTTTATTCATACCTTGTCATTCTAATCTGGTTCATGTTTATTCATGCCTTGTCATTCTAATCTGGTTCATGTTTATTCAGGCCTAGTCATTCTAATCTGGTTCATGTTTATTCATCTGGTTCATGTTTATTCATGCCTAGTCATTCTAATCTGGTTCATGTTTATTCATCTGGTTCATGTTTATTCATGCCTAGTCATTCTAATCTGGTTCATGTTTATTCATCTGGTTCATGTTTATTAATCTGGTTCATGTTTATTCATCTGGTTCATGTTTATTCATGCCTAGTCATTCTAATCTGGTTCATGTTTATTCATCCGGTTCATGTTTATTCATCTGGTTCATGTTTATTCATGCCTAGTCATTCTAATCTGGTTCATGTTTATTCATCTGGTTCATGTTTATTCATCTGGTTCATGTTTATTCATCTGGTTCATGTTTATTCATGCCTACTCACCATGTGATGTTTTCTCTGGAATAAAAGATAAACAAGAGACTTGATGTTAGACAATGTTGACGTCATAACAGTCTGTCACTCTGTCTGTCACTCTGTCTGTCACTCTCTGTGTCACTCTGTCTGTCACTCTCTGTGTCACTCTCTCTGTCACTCTATGTGTCACTCTGTCTGTCACTCTGTCTGTCACTCTGTCTGTCACTCTCTGTCTGTCACTCTCTGTCTGCCACTCTATGTGTCACTCTGTCTGTCACTCTCTGTCACTCTGTCTGTCACTCTCTGTGTCACTCTGTCTGTCACTCTGTCTGTCACTCTCTGTCTGTCACTCTGTCTGTCACTCTGTCTGTCACTCTCTGTCTGTCACTCTCTGTCTGTCACTCTCTGTCTGTCACTCTCTGTCTGTCACTCTATGTGTCACTCTGTCTGTCACTCTCTGTCACTCTGTCTGTCACTCTCTGTCTGTCACTCTGTCTGTCACTCTCTGTGTCACTCTCTGTGTCACTCTGTCTGTCACTCTCTGTGTCACTCTGTCTGTCACTCTGTCTGTCACTCTGTCTGTCACTCTCTGTCTGTCACTCTGTCTGTCACTCTGTCTGTCACTTTCTGTCTGTCACTCTCTGTCACTTTCTGTCTGTCACTCTGTCTGTCACTCTGTCTGTCACTCTCTGTGTCACTCTCTGTGTCACTCTCTCTGTCACTCTGTCTGTCACTCTGTCTGTCACTCTCTGTCTGTCACTCTGTCTGTCACTCTGTCTGTCACTTTCTGTCTGTCACTCTCTGTCACTTTCTGTCTGTCACTGTCTGTCACTCTGTCTGTCACTCTCTGTCTGTCATTGTCTGTCAATCTGTCTGTCACTCTGTCTGTCACTCTGTCTGTCCCTCTCTCTTTCTCTCTCTCTCTCTCTCTCTCTCTCTCTCTCTCTCTCTCAGCGACACACACCAACACACACCGACACACACCGACACACACCGACACCGACATACACACGGTCTTGGTTTCAAGAGGTTAGGTCTAGGTATGGGTCCTGTGATGCTGAAGGTGGTCTCCATGGTTACCCGTGATGGTGAAAGTAGTCTCCATTCCAGCGTGGATGTGGTCGGCGACGTGGCAGTGCAACAGCCATGTCCCAGGGTTCCCTGCAGTCATCTCGACCGTCTGAAACGTCCCCGGGAACAGATCAAACACATCCGCGCGGTGCACACTGTCCGTCTGACACACACACACACACACACACACACACACACACACACACACACACACACACACACACGCACACACACACACACCAGGGGAGAGAGAAGGGAGGACTTGGGAACAGTTCAAACACATCCACATTGTCGGTCTGAGGATCATACATACATTTACTCTATTATCATATATATTTATACCATGGCATTGTTGAATACTCCTTTCTGATTGGCTTGAAGGGCATTCTAGAGTGTGCATTATTTCTCTGTAACGGCATGGTATATTTGCCAAGAGTGTGCAAAGCTGTCATCAAGGCAAAAGGGTGGCTACTATGAAGAATCTAAAATAAATGTTGATTTGTTGAACACTTGTTTTGGTTACTACCTGATTCCATATGTGTTATTTCATAGTTTTGATGTCTTCACTATTATTCTACAATGTAGAAAATAGTAAAAATAAAGAAAACCCCCTGAATGAGGTGTCCAAACTTTTGACTGGTACTGTACACTGAACCAAAATGTAAACACAACATGTAAAGTGTTGGTTCCATGTTTCATGACCTGGAATAAAAGACCCCAGAAATGTTCCATACACACACACAGTTGATTTCTCCTTTACCAAGATAATCCATCCACCTGACAGGTGTAGTATATCCAGAAGTTGATTAAACCGCATGATCATTACACAGGTGCACCTTCTGCCGGAGTCAATAAAAGGCCACTCTAAAATGTGCAGTTTTGTCACACAACACAATGCCACAGATGTCTCAAGTTTTTGAGGGAGCATGCAAATTGGCATGCTGACTGCAGGAATGTCCACCAGAGCTGTTGCCAGAGAATTTAATGTTCATTTCTCTACATTAACCTCTTTGATCTCTAGGGGCGCTATTTCATTTTTGGATAAAAAACGTTCCCGTTTTAAGCGCGATATTTTGTCACGAAAAGATGCTCGACTATGCATATTCTTGACAGTTTTTGAAAGAAAACACTCTGAAGTTTCAGAATCTGCAAAGATATTGTCTGTAAGTGCCCCAGAACTCATTCTACAGGCGAAACCAAGATGATGCATCAACCAGGAAATGATCAGAATTTCTGAAGCTCTGTTTTCCATTGTCTCCTTATATGGCTGTGATTGCGCAAGGAATGAGCCTACACTTTCTGTCGTTCCCCCAAAGTGTTAGCAGCATTGTGACGTATTTGTAGGCATATCATTGGAAGATTGACCATAAGAGACTACATTTTCCAAGTGTCCGCCTGGTGTCCCTGCGTCGAAATTGGAGCGTAAAGCCAGGTGCAATTATTTTTCCATTTGAGAGCAAGGAGAAACCAGGCTTCCACGAAGGATATATCATTGAAGAGATATGTGGAAAAACACCTTGAGGATTGATTCTAAACCACGTTTGCCATGTTTCAGTCGATATTATGGAGTTAATTTGGAAAAAAGTTCGCGTTTTGAGGGCTGAATTTTCGTTTTTTTTTTTTTTTTTTTTTTTTTTTTGGTAGCCAAATGTGATGTACAAAACGGAGCTATTTCTAATACACAAAGAATCTTTTTGGAAAAACGGAGCATCTGCTATCTAACTGAGAGTCTCCTCATTGAAAACATCAGAAGTTCTTCAAAGGTAAGTTATTTTATTTGAAGGCTTTACTTGTTTTTGTGATAGTTGCCTGCTAAATGCTAACGCTAATGCTAACGCTAATGCTAACGCTAAATGCTACGCTAGCTAGCTACTGTTACACAAATGATTGTTTTCCTATGGTTGAAAAGCATATTTTGAAAATCTGAGATGACAGTGTTGTTAACAAAAGGCTAAGCTTGAGAGCTAGCATATTTATTTCATTTCATTTGCGATTTTCATGAATAGTTAACGTTGCGTTATGGTAATGAGCTTAGGTCTATAAATAGAATCCCGGATCCGGGTTTGGTCGTCGCAACAGGTTAAGCCGTCTCCAAAATCGTTTTAGAGAATTTGGCAGCAAGTCCAACTGACCTCGTAACCACGCCAACTGAGGACCTCCACATCCGGCTTCTTCAATTGAAGGATCGTCTGAGACCAGCCACCTGGACAAGCTGATGAAACTGAGGAAACTAGGGCCTGTCTCCCTAGTGGGTGGGCCTGTCTCCCTAGTGGGTGGGCCTGGCTCCCTAGTGAGTGGGCCTGGCTCCCTAGTGGGTGGGCCTGTCTCCCTAGTGGGTGGGCCTGTCTCCCTAGTGGGTGGGCCTGGCTCCCTAGTGGGTGGGCCTGTCTCCCTAGTGGGTGGGCCTGTCTCCCTAGTGGGTGGGCCTGTCTCCCTAGTGGGTGGGCCTGTCTCCCTAGTGGGTGGGCCTGTCTCCCTAGTGGGTGGGTCTATGCCCTCCCAGCCCCACCCATGACTGCGCCACTGCCCAGTCATATGGTATCCATAGATTAGAGGCTAATTTATTTATTTGAATTGACTGATTTCCTCATATGTACTTTAACTCAGTAAAATCTTTGAAATTGTTGTATGTTGCGTTTATATTTTTGTTCAGTGTATATTTCAACATTTGAGATAGACTACATGATCACACCGGTAATAGATCTGTTGTTGTATTACTTATGAGGCTCAGCTGAATGAACATTTACATAGTTGTCATACATAGTCTCTGCGGAGGGAGAGCAGCAGACTGAGATCAGTCTCTCAAGATCCCTCCACTCTCCCTTTCCTCCACTGACCATAAAGTGACACCGTCTTCCAGCTGATGGTGAAACACCAGCCACACTGCATGATTTCTGGCCTCAAATTCATGTTGTTACTCCTATGAACAGAGAATGTGAAATATTTGCAGTGCTTGTTGTAGCGCTGAGTGGAAATAGGAAGAACGCTCATTTTATGGGTTATAAAAGTGTTGAATACTAAGTGTTGACAGTGGTGAGTAAGAACTTAAACTAACTCATAAAAACAGCCATCTCTTCACTGTATTCGTTGACCGTCTCTCTCTAGTCGTGGTTTTAAACGTTTTGAAATCTCACAGCTTCAACTTTGCTGTAGCTTTATGTTATGACTACAGACGCGGTCATCCGATTGGCCAGCGGAGGCCTATAGTGCACTTGATTTGGGCCCACCAGCAGAGTTTGTACCTTCAGACACATGAAAAGGTTCAAAATGTGTCACGATCGTCAAATAATATAAATCAATAATTAGACACAGTGTAAATAGAGTTCCACACTTTTCATTGAATTGAATTTTTAATGAGTGAAACTCATCAAAACAACAAAGATGTAAGGATGTGAAGTGCGCAGAAACAATGTCCCACATCCCAGGTGGGAAAAAGGCCAAACTAAATATGATGCCCGATTAGAGGCAACGATATTCAGCTGCCTCCAACACACACCAACAACATAGAAATGTAATACCTAGAACACCCCCCTAGTCACGCTCTGACCTATTACACCATAGAGAACCCCGAGGGCTCTCTATGGTCAGGGCGTGACAAAATGGCAACAGTTGGCCTGCTACCCGGCGCTCTGAGCCGTTGAATCTGGTGCACCAACAACCCGAGACAAATAAAAAGGAACACAAGGCTTTATAGTTGTTGTTTTTTATAGAAATGTTCGGAGATAGACTAGGGTTGCCTTGGAGATTGTTGACCGGTTGGTCACTCTAGAAAGCTCTAGAAAGTTGAGTGAAGGTCAATTTCGTGCTTCTCTATGTGGGCTTCTTCTGGTGTGGCTCCTGGGGGAGCTTAGAGGGAACATTGCTCACCAGACATGTCACCCATTGAGCATGTTTGGAATGCTCTGGATCGACGTGTGCAACAGAGTGTTCCAGTTCCCACAAATAAGCAGCAACATCGGACAGCCATTGAAGAGGAGTGGGACGACCTTCCACAGGCCACACGCAACAGCCTGATTAACTCTATGTAAGGAGATATGAATCAACAGATTCATATCTGTATACCAGGTCATGTGACCGGGAATACAGATTAGGGCCTAATGAAAATCTTTGAAATTGTTGCATGTTTGTGTTTATAGTTTTGTTCAGTGTACAGTATATATACATATAATATATATTTATCACAAGCCATTTGGTTTAAATATTGCCTTTCAGTTTCTCTATAAAAGTGAGGAGGGAACAGAATTAAGACAATGTACTGGAAAACTGACTCCAGTGATTATGATGAATAATAATAAGATGCCGAACGAGGAGAGGAAGAGGGAGAGGAAGAGGAAGAAGAAGAAGAGGAAGAGGAAGAGGAAGAAGAAGAGGAGGAAGAGGAAGAAGAAGAGGAGGAAGAACAGGAAGAGGAAGAAGAAGAGGAGGAAGAACAGGAAGAGAAGGAGAAGAAGAAGAAGAGGAAGAGAAGAAGAAAAGGAGAAGAAGAAAAGGAGAAGAAGAAGAAGAGGAAGAGAAGAAGAGAAGGAGAAGAAGAAGAAGAGGAAGAGAAGAAGAAAAGGAGAAGAAGAAGAGAAGGAGAAGAAGAAGAAGAGGAAGAGAAGAAGAAAAGGAGAAGAAGAAGAAGAGGAAGAGAAGAAGAAAAGGAGAAGAAGAAGAAGAGGAAGAGAAGAAGAAAAGGAGAAGAAGAAGAAGAGGAAGAGAAGAAGAAAAGGAGAAGAAGAAGAAGAGGAAGAGAAGAAGAAAAGGAGAAGAAGAAGAAGTGGAAGAGAAGAAGAAAAGGAGAAGAAGAAGAAGAGGAAGAGAAGAAGAAAAGGAGAAGAAGAAGAAGAGGAAGAGAAGAAGAAGAAAAGGAGGAGAAGAAGAAGAGGAAGAGAAGAAGAAAAGGAGAAGAAGAAGAAGAGGAAGAGAAGAAGAAGAAAATGAGGAGAAGAAGAAAAGAAGAAGAAGAAGAAAAGGAGAAGAAGAAGAAGAGGAAGAGAAGAAGAAGAAGAGGAAGAGAAGAAGAAAAGGAGAAGAAGAAGAAGAGGAAGAGAAGAAGAAAAGGAGAAGAAGAAGAAGAGGAAGAGAAGAAGAAAAGGAGAAGAAGAAGAAGAGGAAGAGAAGAAGAAAAGGAGAAGAAGAAGAAGAGGAAGAGAAGAAGAAGAAAAGGAGGAGAGGAAGAAGAGGAAGAGAAGAAGAAAAGGAGAAGAAGAAGAAGAGGAAGAGAAGAAGAAGAAAAGGAGGAGAAGAAGAAAAGAAGAAGAAGAAGAAAAGGAGAAGAAGAAGAAGAGGAAGAGAATAAGAAAAGGAGAAGAAGAAGAAGAGGAAGAGAAGAAGAAGAAAAGGAGGAGAAGAAGAAGAAGAGGAAGAGAAGAAGAAAAGAAGAAGAAGAAGAAAAGGAGAAGAAGAAGAAGAGGAGAAGAAGAAGAAGAGGAAGAGAAGAAGAAAAGGAGAAGAAGAAGAAGAGGAAGAGAAGAAGAAGAAAAGGAGGAGAAGAAGAAAAGAAGAAGAAGAAGAAAAGGAGAAGAAGAAGAAGAGGAAGAGAAGAAGAAAAGGAGAAGAAGAAGAAGAGGAAGAGAAGAAGAAAAGGAGAAGAAGAAGAGAAGGAGAAGAAGAAGAAGAGGAAGAGAAGAAGAAAAGGAGAAGAAGAAGAAGAGGAAGAGAAGAAGAAAAGGAGAAGAAGAAGAAGAGGAAGAGAAGAAGAAAAGGAGAAGAAGAAGAGAAGGAGAAGAAGAAGAAGAGGAAGAGAAGAAGAAAAGGAGAAGAAGAAGAAGAGGAAGAGAAGAAGAAAAGGAGAAGAAGAAGAAGAGGAAGAGAAGAAGAAAAGGAGAAGAAGAAGAAGAGGAAGAGAAGAAGAAGAAAAGGAGGAGAAGAAGAA
Source organism: Oncorhynchus clarkii lewisi (assembly GCF_045791955.1). Lineage (NCBI taxonomy): Eukaryota > Metazoa > Chordata > Actinopteri > Salmoniformes > Salmonidae > Oncorhynchus > Oncorhynchus clarkii. The sequence continues at coordinate 46,596,918 of NC_092175.1, read as the reverse complement.
AAGAAGAAGAAGAAGAAAAGGAGAAGAAGAAGAAGAGGAAGAGAAGAAGAAGAAGAGGAAGACAAGAAGAAAAGGAGAAGAAGAAGAAGAAGAAGAGAAGAAGAAGAAAAGGAGGAGAAGAAGAAAAGAAGAAGAAGAAGAAAAGGAGAAGAAGAAGAAGAGGAAGAGAAGAAGAAAAGGAGAAGAAGAAGAAGAGGAAGAGAAAAAGAAAAGGAGAAGAAGAAGAAGAGGAAGAGAAGAAGAAAAGGAGAAGAAGAAGAAGAGGAAGAGAAGAAGAAAAGGAGGAGAAGAAGAAAAGAAGAAGAAGAAGAAAAGGAGAAGAAGAAGAAGAGGAAGAGAAGAAGAAAAGGAGAAGAAGAAGAAGAGGAAGAGAAGAAGAAGAAAAGGAGAAAAAGAAGAAGAGGAAGAGAAGAAGAAAAGGAGAAGAAGAAGAAGAGGAAGAGAAGAAGAAGAGGAAGAGAAGAAGAAAAGGAGAAGAAGAAGAAAAGGAGAAGAAGAAGAAGAAAAGGAGGAGAAGAAGAAAAGAAGAAGAAGAAGAAAAGGAGAAGAAGAAGAAGAGGAAGAGAAGAAGAAAAGGAGAAGAAGAAGAAGAGGAAGAGAAAAAGAAAAGGAGAAGAAGAAGAAAAGGAGGAGAAGAAGAAGAGGAAGAGAAGAAGAAAAGAAGAAGAAGAAGAAGAGGAAGAGAAGAAGAAGAGGAAGAGAAGAAGAAAATGAGAAGAAGAAGAAGAGGAAGAGAAGAAGAAAAGGAGAAGAAGAAGAAGAGGAAGAGAAGAAGAAGAAAAGGAGGAGAAGAAGAAAAGGAGAAGAAGAAGAAGAGGAAGAGAAGAAGAAAAGGAGAAGAAGAAAAGAAGAAGAAGAAGAAGAGGAAGAGAAGAAGAAAAGGAGAAGAAGAAAAGAAGAAGAAGAAGAAGAAGAGGAAGAGAAGAAGAAAAGGAGAAGAAGAAGAAGAGGAAGAGAAGAAGAAAAGGAGAAGAAGAAGAAGAGGAGGAGAAGAAGAAGAAAAGGAGGAGAAGAAGAAAAGGAGAAGAAGAAGAAAAGGAGAAGAAGAAGAAGAGGAGAAAAAGAGGAGAATGAGGTTTGTCTTACTTTATAAGTGAAGGTCTCAGCGTGGAAGTGGACGGTGTGAATGTCGACCTCGTTGCCCATCCCCAGTAGATACCAGTCCACTGTCTGGCCATTAGACATGGTCAGACCATGAAGGTTTCCATACAGCTTACCATTTATACCTACACACACACACACACACAGGCACACACACACACACACACACACACACACACACACACACACACACACACACACACACACACACACAATAATACTCCTTAATACCATCACAGTCAACATGATCTCTCTCTCTCAGCCTCTGTCTTTGTTGGTTCCCAATCATACTATGTATCTTTCCTCCTGAAGTGTGCACTCTCTCACTACTCTACAAAAATATAAAAGCAATAGTGTAGGAATGGGCTAGAAGGAGTTTCCAAATCCTGTAATTTCCTTTCAAATCCATGAAGGGAAGTGCAAATCTAGGGAGGAAGGAGAGAATATTGGGACACACTCACTCTCTTTTCTATAAGCTTGGCTCTTCTTCTCCCTCCCGCTCCCCCTCCTCTTCTCACCTCCCCCTCCTCCCTCTCCCCCTCCTCTCCCCCTCCTCCTCTCCCTCTTCTCCTCCTCTCCCTCCCTCTCCCCCTCCTCTCCCCCTCCTCCTCTCCCTTCCTCTTCTCCTCCTCTCCCTCCCCCCCCCTCCTCTCCCTCCCTCTCCCCCTCCTCTCCCTCCCTCTCCCCCTCCTCTCCCTCCCTCTCCTCTCCCTCCCTCTCCCCCTCCTCTCCCCCTCCCTCTCCCCCTCCTCTTCTCCCTCCCTCTTCTCCTCCTCTCCCCCCTCCCTCTTCTCCTCCTCTCCCCCTCCTCTCCTCCTCCTCCTCCTCCTCTCCTTCCCTCTCCTCTCGATCCCTCTCCTTACATCCCTCCCTCTCCCCCTCCTCTCCTCCTCTCCATCCTCTCCCTCTCCCTCTCCCCCTCTCCCTCTCCCCCTCCTCTCCTCCTCCTCTCCCTCCCCCTCTCTCTCCTCACCGTGCATCTTGTTGCTCTCTATAAAGTTGTCGTCCACGGTGAAGTTACTGGGGTCAGTGTGGAGGTAAGTTCTGATGTTGTCTTCCAGGTACCAGGACTCATTCTCATCAAACACCATGAAGAGCAGAGCAAACTCCCTCTCCACGTCCCTCCTCTTCCTCGTCCCCTCCTTAGCTCCACGCTGCAGTACTCCCTGTCTGCAGACCACCAGGGGACCCAAGAGACCGCTGAACACGTCCTGAAGGACAGATAGAGAGGCTTACTGGATACAGGCAGACACACACATTCTCAGGAGTTTTATAGGTAAACACACACACCTTGACGAAGTCAACAGTGGAGTAGTACGCGTAGGAGATACAGTTAGGATCAGAGACTCCTGGACCAGAGCTCTCTGGGACCTCCCATCTGAACTCTGTCATATAACCTGGGGATGAGAGAATAGAGGAGAGGAGAGGAGGAGAGAGATGGAGAGGAGGAGAGGGGAAAAGGAGAGGAGAGGAGGAGAGGGGAAAAGGAGAGGAGGAGAAGAGGAGAGGGGAAAAGGAGAGGAGAGGAGGAGAGGGAAAAAGGAGAGGAGAGGAGGAGAGGGGAAAAGGAGAGGAGGAGAGGAGGAGAGGGGAAAAGGAGAGGAGGAGAGGAGGAGAGGGGAAAAGGAGAGGAGGAAAGGGGAAAAGGAGAGGAGGAGAGGAGAAGAGGGGAAAAGGAGAGGAGGAGAGGAGGAGAGGGGAAAAGGAGAGGAGGAGAGGGGAAAAGGAGAGGAGGAGAGGAGGAGAGGGGAAAATGAGAGGAGGAGAGGGGAAAAGGAGAGGAGGGGAGTAGGAGAGGGGAGGGAGAGGGTAAAGGAGAGAAGGAGAGGAGGTAGAGGGGGAGAGGGGAGGAGAGGGGGGATGAGAGAGGAGGAGTGTACAGGGGAGAGGAGGTGGGGGAGGAGGAGGAGAGGAGGATAGAGGGAGAGGGGAGGGGGAGAGGAGGAGAAGAGGAGAGAGGAAAGGAGAGAGGAGGATAGAAGAGGAGAGGAGAGGAGGAAAGGAGAGATAAGGAGAAGAGGAGAGAGGAGGATAGAAGAGGAGAGGAGGAAAGGAGAGAGAAGGAGAAGAGGAGAGAGGAGAGGAGGAAAGGAGAGAGGAGGATAGAAGAAGAGAGGAGGAGATAGAAGGGGAGGATCACACACACATTAACATGGACCGTTGTTGGTTGGACAGGTGTGTCTGTGTCTGTGATGTCCACTCTGTGTGTTTGTATAGAGTGCGGCCGGCAGTGTGTTTGTGTGTGTGTTTTACCTGGTTGGACAGGTGTGTCTGTGATGTCCACTCTGTGTGTTTGTGTGTGTGTGTTTTACCTGGCTGGACAGGTGTGTGTGTGTCGGTAGTGACCACTCCGTGAGCGTGTATAGAGTACGGACGGCTGGCTCTGTTCTTAAAGGTGATCAGAACCTCCTCTCCCACCTCCACCCTGATGATAGGACCTGTAGGAACGACACACAAACACACCAGTAACCGTATCAATCCCAGCTAGCGCATAAACGTTCTGAGAACCATATGTTTCTTAGAGCTTGGTGAGAGCATGGTTGTCCTACGGTTATTTAGCCTACAACCTTCCCACAACCTTCTGGGAACGTTGCTTGGCTTTGGAACATTCTCAGCACATTTAAGGAACTTGACAATAAAACACTATTTTCTTTTGTATTTCGTTCCTTTTAACATAAAAGGTTTGGTTACGTTTGGTTATATTTAATTAACATTTTGGAAAAGGTTCTAGGAATGTTCTCCAACGGGTTTGACATTGGGAACGTTCAGAGAACGTTAAGAAACAACGTTCTTCCGTGGGAATTTCAGTGGCGTCATCACGCCATACCGCTGAGAGTCATCACGGCCATACCGCTGTGAGTCATCACGCCATACCGCTGTGAGTCATCACGGCCATACCGCTGTGAGTCATCACGCCATACCGCTGTGAGTCATCACGCCATACCGCTGTGAGTCATCACGCCATACCGCTGTGAGTCATCATGGCCATACCGCTGTGAGTCATCACGGCCATACCGCTGTGAGTCATCACGCCATACCGCTGTGAGTCATCACGCCATACCGCTGTGAGTCATCACGGCCATACCGCTGTGAGTCATCACGCCATACCGCTGTGAGTCATCACGCCATACCGCTGTGAGTCATCACGGCCATACCGCTGTGAGTCATCACGCCATACCGCTGTGAGTCATCACGGCCATACCGCTGTGAGTCATCACGCCATACCGCTGTGAGTCATCACGCCATACCGCTGTGAGTCATCACGGCCATACCGCTGTGAGTCATCACGCCATACCGCTGTGAGTCATCACGCCATACCGCTGTGAGTCATCACGCCATACCGCTGTGAGTCATCACGCCATACCGCTGTGAGTCATCACGGCCATACCGCTGTGAGTCATCACGCCATACCGCTGTGAGTCATCACGCCATACCGCTGTGAGTCATCACGGCCATACCGCTGTGAGTCATCACGCCATACCGCTGTGAGTCATCACGCCATACCGCTGTGAGTCATCACGCCATACCGCTGTGAGTCATCACGCCATACCGCTGTGAGTCATCACGCCATACCGCTGTGAGTCATCACGCCATACCGCTGTGAGTCATCACGCCATACCGCTGTGAGTCATCACGCCATACCGCTGTGAGTCATCACGGCCATACCGCTGTGAGTCATCACGCCATACCGCTGTGAGTCATCACGCCATACCGCTGTGAGTCATCACGCCATACCGCTGTGAGTCATCACGCCATACCGCTGTGAGTCATCACGGCCATACCGCTGTGAGTCATCACGCCATACCGCTGAGAGTCATCACGCCATACCGCTGTGAGTTATCACGGCCATACCGCTGTGAGTCATCACGCCATACCGCTGTGAGTCATCACGCCATACCGCTGTGAGTCATCACGGCCATACCGCTGTGAGTCATCACGCCATACCGCTGTGAGTCATCACGCCATACCGCTGTGAGTCATCACGCCATACCGCTGTGAGTCATCACGCCATACCGCTGTGAGTCATCACGCCATACCGCTGTGAGTCATCACGGCCATACCGCTGTGAGTCATCACGCCATACCGCTGTGAGTCATCACGCCATACCGCTGTGAGTCATCACGGCCATACCGCTGTGAGTCATCACGCCATACCGCTGTGAGTCATCACGCCATACCGCTGTGAGTCATCACGCCATACCGCTGTGAGTCATCACGCCATACCGCTGTGAGTCATCACGCCATACCGCTGTGAGTCATCACGCCATACCGCTGTGAGTCATCACGCCATACCGCTGTGAGTCATAACGGCCATACCGCTGTGAGTCATCACGCCATACCGCTGTGAGTCATCACGCCATACCGCTGTGAGTCATCACGCCATACCGCTGTGAGTCATCACGCCATACCGCTGTGAGTCATCACGGCCATACCGCTGTGAGTCATCACGCCATACCGCTGAGAGTCATCACGCCATACCGCTGTGAGTTATCACGGCCATACCGCTGTGAGTCATCACGCCATACCGCTGTGAGTCATCACGCCATACCGCTGTGAGTCATCACGCCATACCGCTGTGAGTCATCACGCCATACCGCTGTGAGTCATCACGGCCATACCGCTGTGAGTCATCACGCCATACCGCTGTGAGTCATCACGGCCATACCGCTGTGAGTCATCACGCCATACCGCTGTGAGTCATCACGCCATACCGCTGTGAGTCATCACGGCCATACCGCTGTGAGTCATCACGCCATACCGCTGTGAGTCATCACGCCATCCCGCTGTGAGTCATCACGGCCATACCGCTGTGAGTCATCACGCCATACCGCTGTGAGTCATCACGCCATACCGCTGTGAGTCATCACGCCATACCGCTGTGAGTCATCACGGCCATACCGCTGTGAGTCATCACGCCATACCGCTGTGAGTCATCACGCCATACCGCTGTGAGTCATCACGCCATACCGCTGTGAGTCATCACGCCATACCGCTGTGAGTCATCACGGCCATACCGCTGTGAGTCATCACGCCATACCGCTGTGAGTCATCACGCCATACCGCTGTGAGTCATCACGGCCATACCGCTGTGAGTCATCACGCCATACCGCTGTGAGTCATCACGGCCATACCGCTGTGAGTCATCACGCCATACCGCTGTGAGTCATCACGCCATACCGCTGTGAGTCATCACACCATACCGCTGTGAGTCATCACGCCATACCGCTGAGAGTCATCACGCCATACCGCTGTGAGTTATCACGGCCATACCGCTGTGAGTTATCACGGCCATACCGCTGTGAGTCATCACGCCATACCGCTGTGAGTCATCACGCCATACCGCTGTGAGTCATCACGCCATACCGCTGTGAGTCATCACGCCATACCGCTGAGAGTCATCACGCCATACCGCTGTGAGTCATCACGGCCATACCGCTGTGAGTCATCACGCCATACCGCTGTGAGTCATCACGCCATACCGCTGTGAGTCATCACGGCCATACCGCTGTGAGTCATCACGCCATACCGCTGTGAGTCATCACGCCATCCCGCTGTGAGTCATCACGGCCATACCGCTGTGAGTCATCACGCCATACCGCTGTGAGTCATCACGCCATACCGCTGTGAGTCATCACGCCATACCGCTGTGAGTCATCACGCCATACCGCTGTGAGTCATCACGCCATACCGCTGTGAGCCACCAGTCTCTGGTTGTGGCATTGGTCTCGGAGCAGTGGGGACACTGTGTAGAGTGTTTCAGTAGGGTGATTGACGAGATGTGGGCTCACGTGCATATTGCATATGCCATATATATTTCTTTGCCACTAAACACATTTTTAGGCCTGCTGAGCGCAAACTTGAACATTGTGAAAATTCTGTGCAACTTCCGACACGTTTACTGTGAACACTGAGGCTGTACCTGCTTTAAGTTACAGTTTTACTGTGAACACTGAGGCTGTACCAGCTTTAAGTTACAGTTTTACTGTGAACACTGAGGCTGTACCTGCTTTAAGTTACAGTTTTACTGTGAACACTGAGGCTGTACCTGCTTTAAGTTACAGTTTTACTGTGAACACTGAGGCTGTACCTGTTTTAAGTTACAGTTTTACTGTGAACACTGAGGCTCTACCTGCTTTAAGTTACAGTTTTACTGTGAACACTGAGACTGTACCTGCTTTAAGTTACAGTTTTACTGTGAACACTGAGGCTGTACCTGTTTTAAGATACAGTTTGGCTACTGGCTACTTCGCTTATTCAAGCCTGTCTAAAAATACAAGACTGTCCCTTTAAGACATAAAAAAAGCTCTTTGCCTGACTGGCTTTTCAAAATGTCTAGAAATGTACATGTTTCGTGCTCTTGTAGGAAGTAATCCCTCCCCTATTGCTGACTACAAATGATCTTTAACTGGGCTAATAACTCACTAACTAGCCAATCATATGAACAAATATACACACGTGGCTACATGCAGCTCTCGCTTTGATCCCAAACCAAGCGCATCTACTCACGACCGCTCATGTTGTAAACACAGTCCAGTTCAAAGTGAATGGCACAGATCCATATATGGCAAGGGTCTATTTGCATATAGGCCTACTGCAGCTCTGATTGGTTATGCTGCACCGGTCTGTGTAGAGTACGGCCTGAGTCACTTTTAATGCAACACAATCCTACTCCAATGCGCTCTGCCTACAACAAAATCTCTTGCACAGTTAGTTTTGTGTAGTTAATTTTTGTTTCGGTCCGTTACATTGAAAGTATTGCGTTGATTCGAGCACAATTCCCACAGCAGAGCGAAATGCGGATAGTGTTGACTAAAGGGCATGAATGTAGAAAGATGAGTGAAGTTCCATCTCGTGCTTCTCTGCGCTGATATTTCATCTGCAGTGTGAGGGGAGGTGCGTGGCAGTTTAGAGGGAACCTTGCACAAAAACGTATAGTGTGATCAATATCACATAGAGCGTTGTGGTATAATCAGTATGGCATAGAGGTTTAGCAAAATGCCTCAAAGCAGGGCTACATTTATTTTCACCCCCCGTCAATACACCGGAAGCCGTCATATGGTGTATTGTTTGGGAGTGCGGATCCCAGACCCACCCTCTTCGTGGCCAATTACGTGTGAAACATCTCACTGACCTAGAAATCCCTTGGACATGATGAAAACAAACCCAGGTGTCTCCCAGGGTGAGATCCCTTGGACATGATGAAAACAAACCCAGGTGTCTCCCAGGGTGAAATCCCTTGGACATGATGAAAACAAACCCAGGTGTCTCCCAGGGTGAGATCCCTTGGACATGATGAAAACAAACCCAGGTGTCTCCCAGGGTGAAATCCCTTGGACATGATGAAAACAAACCCAGGTGTCTCCCAGGGTGAAATCCCTTGGACATGATGAAAACAAACACAGGTGTCTCCCAGGGTGAGATCCCTTGGACATGATGAAAACAAACCCAGGTGTCTCCCAGGGTGAGATCCCTTGGACATGATGAAAACAAACCCAGGTGTCTCCTTTAACTTCTTGGATATAGGGGGCGCTATTTTAATTTTGGGATGAAAAACGTTCCCGTTTTAAACAAGATATTTTGTCACGAAAAGATGCTCAACTATGCATATAATTGACAGCTTTGGAAAGAAAACACTCTGACGTTTCCAAAACTGCAAAGATATTGTCTGTGACTGCCACAGAACTGATGTTACAGGCGAAACCCAGATAAAAATCCAATCAGGAAGTGCCGCATTTTTTGAAACCGCCTCATGGCAATGACTCCTTATATGGCTGTGAATGGGCCACGAATGAGCTTAGGCTTTCTGTCGCTTCCCCAAGGTGTTTACAGCATTGTGATGTATTTGTAGGCATATCATTGGAAGATTGACCATAAGAGACTCCATCTACTAGGTGGTCGCTTGGTGTCCTCCGTTGCAATTATTGCATAATCTCCAGCTGCAGTATTTTTCTGTTCGCTTCTGATGAGAAACCAACTGTCACGACTGATATATTATTGAATAGATATGTGAAAAACAGCTTGAGGATTGATTCTAAACAAAGTTTGCCATGTTTCTGTCAATATTATGGAGCTAATTTGGAAAAAAAGTTTGGCGTTGTAGTGACTGCATTTTCCGGTCTTTTTCTTAGCCAAACGTGATGAACAAAACGGAGCGATTTCTCCTACACAAATAATCTTTCAGGAAAAACTGAACATTTGCTATCTAACTGAGAGTCTCGTCATTGAAAACATCCGAAGTTCTTCAAAGGTAAATTATTTTATTTGAATGCTTTTCTTGTTGTTGTGAAAATGTTGCCTGCTGAATGCTAGGCTTAATGCTATGCTAGCTATCAATACTCTTACACAAATGCTTGTGTAGCTTTGGTTTAAGCATATTTTGAAAATCTGAGATGACAGTGTTGTCAAAAAGGCTAAGCTTGTGTTTCAATATATTTATTTCATTTCATTTGCGATTTTCATGAATAGGAAACGTTGCGTTATGGTAATGAGCTTGAGGCTATGATTACGCTAGAGGTCGCTAGAGGTTAAGGAAGCTATTAAAAAACCTCCAAATAACCTATAATGACCGTTCTCAGAGCGTAAATAAAACCTCCCAGGAAAACGTTCTCGGGAACCTAAAAATAAACGTTCCCAGAAAAGGAAAAATGTTCAGTTGGTTTCTCAGAACGTTTAAAAAAAACATTTTAAACATTTTAAACGACCAACATGAAACCAAAAACATACGTTCCCACAACTTCCAAGGAAAAAAATGCGCTAGCTGGGATTTGATCTACTGCCAGAATGGCATGGTTAATTTTTTCAGTGACTGCTTTAAAGGGACGGTATGTGTCTCTTTAAAGCACTAATCCCGCCTTCTTCTCTGTTACTTCCCTTCCCATTTCCCTGAAAGGAAATGACTGGTATGTAGAAACTCAGTGTAGCCCATGTCTTCACCAATCCAATGCTTTTAGATTTGCTGAAAGTAGTGAACAAGTGCAAACATCAGGAGGGAGAAGATATTATTGGGACCCCCACCCTACCCAGAATGCCGAGGTGCAGTTGTTCAGGTTGCAGTTCCGTCTGTGTCCTGAAGGTGTCATCAGTGTACTGTCTATACACCGCCTTCTTATAGCGTGGACCAATACGATTCTCTCCCCTGCCCACGAATATACTGCCTGGACTGGGACACACACACACACACACACACACACACACACACACACACACAAAATTATGAATGAATGAATCACACACACACACAAAATTATGAATGAATGAATCACAGAAACTGACACACACACACACACACACACACACACACACACACACACACACACACACACACACAAACACACACACACGTACAAGCATTTCGCTACACTCGCAATAACATCTGCTAAATCCTATTTATGTGACCCTGTGATTGGATTTGACACACAGAAACACCCTCCTCCTCCTCTCTCTACCTGTCCTCCTCTGTTGCGTGATGTTTCTCTAGTTCCCAGGCCCGGTTAGGTGAGTAGTCCCACTCCACCTCCTCTGCGCTGATGTAGTAGCGAACCACGGACGAGGCACGGGAGTGTGTGTGTTTCACGTTGCTCTCGGGTGAGCAGGGCTTCACAGAGTACCGCTGTCTCATCCCTCCATTATAGTGGTCAGTCACTCTGCAGCTCACCTCAAATACACCTGGAGACACAAGGGGTTAGAGGTCAGGGGTCAGAGGTCAGGGACAGAGGTTAACATTATAGTGGTCAGTCACTCTGCAGCTCACCTCAAATACACCTGGAGACACAAGGGGGTAGAGGTCAGGGGTCAGAGGTCAGGGGTAAGAGGTCAAGGGTGGAGGTCAGGGGTAAGAGGTCAGGGGTAGAGGTCGGGGTAGAGGTCAGGGGTAAGAGGTCAGGGGTAGAGGTCAGGGGTAAGAGGTCAGGGACAGAGGTTAACATTATAGTGGTCAGTCACTCTGCAGCTCACCTCAAATACACCTGGAGACACAAGGGGTTAGAGGTCAGGGGTCAGAGGTCAGGGACAGAGGTTAACATTATAGTGGTAAGTCACTCTGCAGCTCACCTCAAATACACCTAGAGACACAGGGGTAGAGGTCAGGGGTAAGAGGTCAGGGGTAAGAGGTCAGGGGTAAGAGGTCAGGGGTGGAGGTCAGGGGTAAGAGGTCAGGGGTAAGAGGTCAGGGGTAGAGGTCAGTGTCACGCCCTGGTCAAAGTATTTTGTGTTTATCTTCATTTATTTTGGTCAGGCCAGGGTGTGGCATGGGTTTTTGTATGTGGTGTGTTGGGATTGTAGCTTAGTGGGGTGTTCTAGTGAAGTCTATGGCTGTCTGAAGTGGTTCTCAATCAGAGGCAGGTGTTTATCGTTGTCTCTGATTGGGAACCATATTTAGGCAGCCATTTCTTTGAGTGTTTCGTGGGTGATTGTCCTTAGTGTCTTGATGTCCTTGTTCTGTGTTTATTTGCACCAGTATTAGGCTGTTTCGGTTTTCGTTACGTTTATTGTTTTGTAGTGTTTGCATTTAGATTTGTGTTGCTTCAGTTTAAATAAACATGGATCGCAATCTACACGCCGCATTTTGGTCCGACTCTCCTTCACATACAGAAAACCGTGACAGTCAGGGGTAAGAGGTCAGGGGTTAGAGGTCAGGGTTAGAGGTCAGGAGTAAGAGTTGTGAAAAACAAATGAATAATTTCCATGTAGACATACATGGTTTCCACCGTCATCAGCATTACGGAGTCTAAATCTGAAACATTAAGTCATTTCTGAATATACATGACAGTTGTCTTTCTAAGTCAGTGATCCTGCTGCTGTTATACACCTCCCTGTTAATATTAATGTTGACCGCTGTCGTATTCAAACTCCTTCAGGGGGGACCCCATTTATTTCCACATCAATTTCTCACCACATCACACCACATTTCTGTAGGTTAATCTCTTATCAAAAAGAAAACAAACCAAATATACATTTAGTAAATAAAACGTTATTTTTCAAAGTATCTTTCTCAAAAACGCTTGTATGTATCATCTGTACTCTTAAATGTTTTGTTCCGACATTTTAGAGATTTTTTGCAGTTCCGGGGTTCGCGACCCCGACATTGAACACCACAGCTGTATGTGTGTTTATTATGGATCCCCATTAGTTCCTGCCAAGGCAGCAGCTACTCTTCCTGGGGTTTATTATGGATCCCCATTAGTTCCTGCCAAGGCAGCAGCTACTCTTCCTGAGGTTTATTATGGATCCCCATTAGTTCCTGTCAAGGCAGCAGCTACTCTTCCTGGGGTTTATTATGGATCCCCATTAGTTCCTGTCAAGGCAGCAACTACTCTTCCTGAGGTTTATTATGGATCCCCATTAGTTCCTGTCAAGGCAGCAGCTACTCTTCCTGGGGTTTATTATGGATCCCCAGTAGTTCCTGCCAAGGCAGCAGCTACTCTTCCTGGGGTTTATTATGGATCCCCATTAGTTCCTGTCAAGGCAGCAGCTACTCTTCCTGGGGTTTATTATGGATCCCCATTAGTTCCTGCCAAGGCAGCGGCTACTCTTCCTGGGGTTTATTATGGATCCCCATTAGTTCCTGCCAAGGCAGCAGCTACTCTTCCGGGGTTTATTATGGATCCCCATTAGTTCTGCCAAGGCAGCAGCTACTCTTCCTGGGGTTTATTATGGATCCCCATTAGTTCCTGCCAAGGCAGCAGCTACTCTTCCTGGGGTTTATTATGGATCCCCATTAGTTCCTGCCAAGGCAGCAGCTACTCTTCTTGGGGTTTATTATGGATCCCCATTAGTTCCTGCCAAGGCAGCAGCTACTCTTCCTGGGGTTTATTATGGATCCCCATTAGTTCCTGCCAAGGCAGCAGCTACTCTTCCTGGGGTTTATTATGGATCCCCATTAGTTCCTGCCAAGGCAGCAGCTACTCTTCCTGGGGTTTATTATGGATCCCCATTAGTTCCTGCCAAGACAGCAGCTACTCTTCCTGGGGTTTATTATGGATCCCCATTAGTTCCTGCCAAGGCAGCAGCTACTCTTCCTGGGGTTTATTATGGATCCCCATTAGTTCCTGCCAAGGCAGCAGCTACTCTTCCTGGGGTTTATTATGGACCCCCATTAGTTTCTGTCAAGGCAGCAGCTAGTCTTCCTGGGGTTTATTATGGATCCCCATTAGTGATAGTGTTGTTAAGAAGGTAGAAACTAGGACCTGCCTTGTTGATAGTGCTGTTAAGAAGGTAGAAACTAGGACCTGCCTTGTTGATAGTGCTGTTAAGAAGGTAGAAACTAGGACCTGCCTTGTTGATAGTGCTGTTAAGAAGGTAGAAACTAGGACCTGCCTTGTTGATAGTGCTGTTAAGAAGGTAGAAACTAGGACCTGCCTTGTTGATAGTGCTGTTAAGAAGGTAGAACCTAGGACCTGCCTTGTTGATAGTGCTGTTAAGAAGGTAGAAACTAGGACCTGCCTTGTTGATAGTGCTGTTAAGAAGGTAGAAACTAGGACCTGTCTTGTTGATAGTGCTGTCAAGAAGGTAGAAACTAGGACCTGTCTTGTTGATAGTGTTGTTAAGAAGGTAGAAACTAGGACCTGCCTTGTTGATAGTGCTGTTAAGAAGGTAGAAACTAGGACCTGCCTTGTTGATAGTGCTGTTAAGAAAGTAGAAACTAGGACCTGCCTTGTTGATAGTGCTGTTAAGAAGGTAGAAACTAGGACCTGCCTTGTTGATAGTGCTGTTAAGAAGGTAGAAACTAGGACCTGCCTTGTTGATAGTGCTGTTAAGAAGGTAGAAACTAGGACCTGCCTTGTTGATAGTGCTGTTAAGAAGGTAGAAACTAGGACCTGCCTTGTTGATAGTGCTGTTAAGAAGGTAGAAACTAGGACCTGCCTTGTTGATAGTGCTGTTAAGAAGGTAGAAACTAGGACCTGCCTTGTTGATAGTGCTGTTAAGAAGGTAGAACCTAGGACCTGCCTTGTTGATAGTGCTGTTAAGAAGGTAGAAACTAGGACCTGCCTTGTTGATAGTGCTGTTAAGAAGGTAGAACCTAGGACCTGCCTTGTTGATAGTGCTGTTAAGAAGGTAGAACCTAGGACCTGCCTTGTTGATAGTGCTGTTAAGAAGGTAGAACCTAGGACCTGCCTTGTTGATAGTGCTGTTAAGAAGGTAGAAACTAGGACCTGTCTTGTTGATAGTGCTGTTAAGAAGGTAGAAACTAGGACCTGCCTTGTTGATAGTGCTGTTAAGAAGGTAGAAACTAGGACCTGCCTTGTTGATAGTGCTGTTAAGAAGGTAGAAACTAGGACCTGCCTTGTTGATAGTGCTGTTAAGAAGGTAGAAACTAGGACCTGCCTTGTTGATAGTGCTGTTAAGAAGGTAGAAACTAGGACCTGCCTTGTTGATAGTGCTGTTAAGAAGGTAGAAACTAGGACCTGCCTTGTTGATAGTGCTGTTAAGAAGGTAGAAACTAGGACCTGCCTTGTTGATAGTGCTGTTAAGAAGGTAGAAACTAGGACCTGCCTTGTTGATAGTGCTGTTAAGAAGGTAGAAACTAGGACCTGCCTTGTTGATAGTGCTGTTAAGAAGGTAGAAACTAGGACCTGCCTTGTTGATAGTGCTGTTAAGAAGGTAGAAACTAGGACCTGCCTAGTTAGAGGTAGAGCAGAGCCTTATTTTTTTAAACCTTTATTAAACTAGGTAAGTCAGTTAAGAATAAATTCTTATTTCCAATGACGTCCTACCGGGGAACAGCTGGTTAACAGCCTTGTTCGGGGGGCAGAACAACAGATTTCTACTTTGTCAGTTGGGGATTCGATCCAACAACCTTTCAGCTTTACTCAAAGCCAGTGGCATATTGTTAGTAAAGATGGAAGATTTGTGTTGTGCTTGTTGAGCGTCCTTCCCTATAAGCATGCTGAAACTCTGTCAATTTGTTTACTGTAAAATAGCATTGTATCTGGTCAATCACCATTTTTTCCAGAAGATTACTAAGGGTTGGTGTTAAGGGAATTTTTTATCAATGATGACTAATTATTTCAACTAGTCCAAATGCTATTATGTACTGTACATAATACATTTTCTCTCTTGCTCCCATTCCCAATTGTTTATAAAATAGTCAGGAGTTAAGTAACAATGACGGTCTGTTCCTTTGTACAAATGAATGAACTATCTCCAGACTGTCTAGAATGCTGATTTACACTGACCTTGGCTTCAGGCGAGGAGGGAAGGCTCGAGAACTATAGGGCCTCTCTACCCGTCTCATGAAGAGATAGAACATTTAGAAAACTCTGACGTCATTTTCAGTTTATAACCTGTGGAAAAATTGGTATGTAACCAGTGCTCTCTTGAATTAAACGCTGTTACCTGACTTTTAAGACAGGGGCTCTGTCCATTCTTATAAATTAAGGGTCTTACAAACCCTTCGAATGCATTGACAGAGTATTAAATTCTGATTGGGAAATAATACAGAGGAATTTAGAATTCCTTCGACAGTTGGTAACAGGCTAATTGGTCGGCTATTTGAGCCAGTAAAGGGGGCTTTACTATTCTTGGGTAGCGGAGGGACTTTAGCTTCCCTCCAGGAAGTACTCATACAGGAGCAACAATATAGTGTCACTTTGGTTTATGTTCAAATCTCCAATTTAGACGTTCCTACTTCCTTTGATCAAGTGTTCTTAAGGTCACAGGAAGTGGGCTGTGAGGTCACGTCAGTGAGGTCATCCATTAAAAATAACAGGAACTCTCTGTCACAGCCAACAAGTCTGGCGTGGACACCGCCGTGTGTGTGTGTGTGTGTGTGTGTGTGTGTGTGTGTGTGTGTGTGTGTGTGTGTGTGTGTGTGTGTGTGTGTGTGTGTGTACGTACCAGGTGTGTGTGGCAGCATGCTGACCGCAGCGGTGGTGTGGGGGAACAGGCTGAGTGTATCTCTGGTAGTACCGTGTCTCTGGAAGGTGTTCCCCTCCCAGTACACCCCATGGATATCCACCTCCGTACCCAGCCCAAAGGTGTACCAAAAAACCCTGTCCCCGGAACACATATCCAGGCCTGGAAGGTTTCCGTACATGAAGCCGTTCACCGCTGAGAGAGAAGGAGGGAGAGATGATATCAACAACTACAAGGAGAGAATGGGGAGGAGGGGAGAGAGAGGAGAGGAGTGGAGAGAGGAGAAAGAGGAGAGAAGAGGGTAGAGAGGAAAAGGGAGGAGAGAGGAGAAGGGAGGAGAGAGGAGAAGGGAGGAGAGAGGAGAGAGAGGAGAGGAAGGGGGAGAGGAGGAGAGAAGGGAGAGCGGATAGGAAAGGAGGGGAGAGAGGAGAGAGAGGAGAGAGGAGGAGAGAGACGAGAGGAGGGGAGAGAGGAGAGAGAGGAGAGAGGAGAGGAGGGGAGAGAGGGGAGAGAGGGGAGAAAGGAGGGGGAGAGAGGAGGGCAGGGGAGAGAGGAGGGGAGAGAGGAGAGAAAGGAGAAAGGAGGAGGGGAGAGAGGAGGAGGGAAGAGAGGAGCGGGGAGAGAAAGTAGAGGAGAGAGAGGACAGGAGGGGAGAAAATATCAACAACTACACTCAGAGGAGATATAGAAAGTAGTCAAAAGTTGACTGCAATGATAATAAAATAGTTGAACAGGTGGTAACTAATGGAAAAGACAGTTCTGCACTATAAGGATACAGTTCCTACAACTTGATGGGTAAAGTTTAGGAGCGGACACGCCGGTGTGTGTATCATACCGTGCATATTGTTGCTCTCCTGAAAGTCTTGGTTGTCTGGGTCTGACTGGTCCGATCCATAGATCTCTATGTTCCTCTGAAGGTACCAGCTTAGGTTCTCATCCATTACAGAGAACAGCAGGAACAACTCCCTGTCCACGTTCCTCTGCACCACACACACACACACACACACACACACACACACACACACACACACACACACACACACACACATATACACACACACACATACACATATACAAACACATATACACACACACACATACACACCTCACACACACACACACACATATATACACACACACACGTAGATATATATGATAAGAGCAATGCTGTGATGTGTGTGGTTGTATGTAGGTCATGTATGTTACCATGTATGTTACAGTTGAAGTCGGAAGTTTCCATACACCTTAGCCAAATACATTTAAACTCAGTTTTTCACAATTCCTGACATTTAATCCTAGTAAAAAAATCCCTGTTTTAGGTCCGTTAGGATCACCACTTTATTTTGAGAATGTGAAATGTCAGAATAATAGTAGAGAGAATTATTTATTTCAGCTTTTATTTCTTTCATCACATTCCTAGTGGGTCAGAAGTTTACATGCACTCAATTAGTATTTTGTAGCATTGCCTTTAAATTGTTTAAACTTGGGTTAAACGTTATGGGTAGCCTTCCACAAACTTCCCACAATAAGTTGGGTGAAATTTGACCCATTCCTCCTGGCAGAGCTGGTGTAACTGAGTCAGGTTTGTAGGCCTCCGTGCTCACACACACTTTTCCAGTTCTGCCCATACATTTTCTATAGGATTGAGGTCAGGGCTTTGTGACGGCCACTCCAATACCTTGACTTTGTTGTCCTTAATTAAGCAATTTTTTCACAACTTTGGAAGAATGCTTGGGGTCATTGTCCATTTGGAAGACACATTTGTGACCAAGCTTTAACTTCCTGACTGATGTCTTGAGATTTTGCTTCAATATATCCACATAATTTTCCTCCTCATGATGCCATCTATTTTGTGAAGTGCACCAGTCCCTCCTGCAGCAAAGCACCCCCACAACATGATGCTGCCACCCCCGTGCTTCACGGTTGGGATGGTGTTCTTCGGTTTGCAAGTCTCCCCCTTTTTCCTCCAAAACATAACGATGGTCATTATGGCCAAACAGTTCTATTTTTGTTTCATCAGACAAAATGACATTTCTCCAAAAAGTACGACCTTTGTCCCCATGTGCAGTTGCAAACCGTAGTCTGGCTTTTTTATGGCGGTTTTGGAGCAGTGGCTTCTTCCTTACTGAGCGGCCTTTCAGGTTATGTCGATATAGGACTCGTTTTACTGTGGATATAGATACTTTTGTGCCTGTTTCCTCCAGCATCTTCACACTTTTGCTGTTGTTCTGGGATTGATTTGCACTTTTCGCACCAAAGTACGTTAATCTCTAGGAGACAGAAGGCGTCTCCTTCCTGAGCGGTATGACGGCTGCGTGGTCCAAGGGTGTTTATACTTGCGTACTATTGTTTTTACAGATGAATGTGGTACCTCCAGGCATTTGGAAATTGCTCCCAAGGATGAACCAGACTTGTGGAGGTCTACAATTATTTTTTTGAGGTCATGGCTGTTTTCTTTTGATTTACCCATGATGTCAAGCTAAGAGGCACTGACTTTGAAGGTATGGTAACGTTCATGGTAACATGGTAACACACATGGTAACATTCATGGTAACACACATGGTAACATTCATGGTAACACACATGGTAACATACATGGTAACACACATGGTAACACACATGGTAACACACATGGTAACATACATGGTAACATACATGGTAACACACATGGTAACACACATGGTAACACACATGGTAACATGTTAACATGGTAACACACATGGTAACATGTTAACACACATGGTAACACACATGGTAACACACGTGGTAACACACATGGTTACATGTTAACATGGTAACACACATGGTAACACACATGGTAACATGGTAACATGGTAACACACATGGTAACACACATGGTAACACACAGTGACTAGGTATTTACAGAGTTATTAGCTGGTACTTCTTGTACCTTCTTACTTACTTGTACTTACCTAGACAGCGTCGACCACCAAGCCATAAGAATCAAATCAAATCAAATCAAATCAAATTTTATTTGTCACATACACATGGTTAGCAGATGTTAATGCGAGTGTAGCGAAATGCTTGTGCTTCTAGTTCCGACAATGCAGTAATAACAAGTAATCTAACTAACAATTCCAAAACTACTGTCTTGTACACAGTGTAAGGGGATAAAGAATATGTACATAAGGATATATGAATGAGTGATGGTACAGAGCAGCATAGGCAAGATACAGTAGATGGTATCGAGTACAGTATGTACAAATGAGATGAGTATGTAAACAAAGTGGCATAGTTTAAAGTGGCTAGTGATACATGTATTACATAAGGATACAGTCGATGATATAGAGTACAGTATATACGTATGCATATGAGATGAATAATGTAGGGTAAGTAACATTATATAAGGTAGCATTGTTTAAAGTGGCTAGTGATATATTTACATCATTTCCCATCAATTCCCATTATTAAAGTGGCTGGAGTTGAGTCAGTGTCAGTGTGTTGGCAGCAGCCACTCAGTGTTAGTGGTGGCTGTTTAACAGTCTGATGGCCTTGAGATAGAAGCTGTTTTTCAGTCTCTCGGTCCCAGCTTTGATGCAGCTGTACTGACCTCGCCTTCTGGATGATAGCGGGGTGAACAGGCAGTGGCTCGGGTGGTTGATGTCCTTGATGATCTTTATGGCCTTCCTGTGACATCGGGTGGTGTAGGTGTCCTGGAGGGCAGGTAGTTTGCCCCCGGTGATGCGTTGTGCAGACCTCACTACCCTCTGGAGAGCCTTACGGTTGAGGGCGGTGCAGTTGCCATACCAGGCGGTGATACAGCCCGCCAGGATGCTCTCGATTGTGCATCTGTAGAAGTTTGTGAGTGCTTTTGGTGACAAGCCGAATTTCTTCAGCCTCCTGAGGTTGAAGAGGCGCTGCTGCGCCTTCTTCACGATGCTGTCTGTGTGAGTGGACCAATTCAGTTTGTCTGTGATGTGTATGCCGAGGAACTTAAAACTTGCTACCCTCTCCACTACTGTTCCATCGATGTGGATAGGGGGGTGTTCCCTCTGCTGTTTCCTGAAGTCCACAATCATCTCCTTAGTTTTGTTGACGTTGAGTGTGAGGTTATTTTCCTGACACCACACTCCGAGGGCCCTCACCTCCTCCCTGTAGGCCGTCTCGTCGTTGTTGGTAATCAAGCCTACCACTGTTGTGTCGTCCGCAAACTTGATGATTGAGTTGGAGGCGTGCGTGGCCACGCAGTCGTGGGTGAACAGGGAGTACAGGAGAGGGCTCAGAACGCACCCTTGTGGGGCCCCAGTGTTGAGGATCAGCGGGGAGGAGATGTTGTTGCCTACCCTCACCACCTGGGGGCGGCCCGTCAGGAAGTCCAGTACCCAGTTGCACAGGGCGAGGTCGAGACCCAGGGTCTCGAGCTTGATGACGAGCTTGGAGGGTACTATGGTGTTGAATGCCGAGCTGTAGTCGATGAACAGCATTCTCACATAGGTATTCCTCTTGTCCAGATGGGTTAGGGCAGTGTGCAGTGTGGTTGAGATTGCATCGTCTGTGGACCTATTTGGGCGGTAAGCAAATTGGAGTGGGTCTAGGGTGTCAGGTAGGGTGGAGGTGATATGGTCCTTGACTAGTCTCTCAAAGCACTTCATGATGACGGATGTGAGTGCTACAGGGCGGTAGTCGTTTAGCTCAGTTACCTTAGCTTTCTTGGGAACAGGAACAATGGTGGCCCTCTTGAAGCATGTGGTAACAGCAGACTGGTATAGGGATTGATTGAATATGTCCGTAAACACACCGGCCAGCTGGTCTGCGCATGCTCTGAGGGCGCGGCTGGGGATGCCGTCTGGGCCTGCAGCCTTGCGAGGGTTAACACGTTTAAATGCCTTACTCACCTCGGCTGCAGTGAAGGAGAGACCGCATGTTTTCGTTGCAGGCCGTGTCAGTGGCACTGTATTGTCCTCAAAGCGGGCAAAAAAGTTATTTAGTCTGCCTGGGAGCAAGACATCCTGGTCCGTGACTGGGCTGGATTTCTTCCCGTAGTCCGTGATTGACTGTAGACCCTGCCACATGCCTCTTGTGTCTGAGCCGTTGAATTGAGATTCTACTTTGTCTCTGTACTGGCGCTTAGCTTGTTTGATAGCCTTGCGGAGGGAATAGCTGCACTGTTTGTATTCGGTCATGTTACCAGACACCTTGCCCTGATTAAAAGCAGTGGTTCGCGCTTTCAGTTTCACACGAATGCTGCCATCAATCCACGGTTTCTGGTTAGGGAATGTTTTAATCGTTGCTATGGGAACGACATCTTCAAGGCACGTTCTAATGAACTCGCACACCGAATCAGCGTATTCGTCAATGTTGTTATCTGACGCAATACGAAACATCTCCCAGTCCACGTGATGGAAGCAGTCTTGGAGTGTGGAGTCAGCTTGGTCGGACCAGCGTTGGACAGACCTCAGCGTGGGAGCCTCTTGTTTTAGTTTCTGTCTGTAGGCAGGGATCAACAAAATGGAGTCGTGGTCAGCTTTTCCGAAAGGGGGGCGGGGCAGGGCCTTATATGCGTCGCGGAAGTTAGAGTAACAATGATCCAAGGTCTTTCCACCCCTGGTTGCGCAATCGATATGCTGATAAAATTTAGGGAGTCTTGTTTTCAGATTAGCCTTGTTAAAATCCCCAGCTACAATGAATGCAGCCTCCGGATAAATCGTTTCCAGTTTGCAGAGAGTTAAATAAAGTTAGTTCAGAGCCATCGATGTGTCTGCTTGGGGGGGGATATATACGGCTGTGATTATAATCGAAGAGAATTCTCTTGGT
Source organism: Oncorhynchus clarkii lewisi (assembly GCF_045791955.1). Taxonomy (NCBI): domain Eukaryota; kingdom Metazoa; phylum Chordata; class Actinopteri; order Salmoniformes; family Salmonidae; genus Oncorhynchus; species Oncorhynchus clarkii. Next base: position 46,575,190 of record NC_092175.1, on the reverse strand, counting down.
AGATAATGCGGTCTACATTTGATTGTGAGGAATTCTAAATCAGGTGAACAGAAGGATTTGAGTTCCTGTATGTTTCTTTCATCACACCATGTCACGTTGGCCATGAGGCATACGCCCCCGCCCCTCTTCTTACCAGAAAGATGTTTGTTTCTGTCAGCGCGATGCGTGGAGAAACCCGTTGGCTGCACCGCTTCGGATAGAGTCTCTCCAGTGAGCCATGTTTCAGTGAAGCAAAGGACGTTACAGTCTCTGATGTCCCTCTGGAATGCTACCCTTGCTCGGATTTCATCAACCTTGTTGTCAAGAGACTGGACATTGGCAAGAAGAATGCTAGGGAGTGGTGCACGGTGTGCCCGTCTCCGGAGTCTGACCAGAAGACCGCCTCGTTTCCCTCTCTTTCGGAGTCGTTTTTTTGGGTCGCTGCATAGGATCCACTCCGTTGTCCTGTTTGTAAGGCAGAACACAGGATCCGCGTCGCGAAAAACATATTCTTGGTCGTACTGATGGTGAGTTGACGCTGATCTTATATTCAGTAGTTCTTCTCGACTGTATGTAATGAAACCTAAGATGACCTGGGGTACTAATGTAAGAAATAACACGTAAAAAAACAAAAAACTGCATAGTTTCCTAGGAACGCGAAGCGAGGCGGCCATCTCTGTCGGCGCCGGAAGTAGGATCAGGACTGCTGAACAATTCATCAAAATGACCACCAGGACATTTTGTGACTGTGTATTTACTAATGAAGTATGTAGTACTTTCGTGCTTTGTTACTAGTATGTACATTTAAGCAGTGGTTGGAACCAAAAATCATTTTCTAATCGTTTCGTTCTGAACAAAACCATTTTATTTTTTTCTGTTGAACTGACCTGCAAAATAAAGTTCTGAACCAGTTCAAACCCCAAAAAGTACTGGTTTATATAGTTCCTTTCTGTTCCTTCTCAACCCAGTCACAGTGGGAACAACGTCCTTTATCCACGTCCTGATGAACCCAGTCACAGTGGGAACAACGTCCTCTATCCACTTCCTGATGAACCCAGTCACAGTGGGAACAACGTCCTCTATCCACTTCCTGATGAACCCAGTCACAGTGGGAACAACGTCCTCTATCCACTTCCTGATGAACCCAGTCACAGTGGGAACAACGTCCTCTATCCACTTCCTGATGAACCTAGTCACAGTGGGAACAACGTCCTCTATCCACTTCCTGATGAACCCAGTCACAGTGGGAACAACGTCCTCTATCCACTTCCTGATGAACCCAGTCACATTGGGAACAACGTCCTCTATCCACTTCCTGATGAACCCAGTCACAGTGGGAACAACGTCCTCTATCCACTTCCTGATGAACCCAGTCACAGTGGGAACAACGTCCTCTATCCACTTCCTGATGAACCCAGTCACAGTGGGAACAACGTCCTCTATCCACTTCCTGATGAACCCAGTCACAGTGGGAACAACGTCCTCTATCCACTTCCTGATGAACCCAGTCACAGTGGGAACAACGTCCTCTATCCACTTCCTGATGAACCCAGTCACAGTGGGAACAACGTCCTCTATCCACTTCCTGATGAACCAAGTCACAGTGGGAACAACATCCTCTATCTACTTCCTGATGAACCCAGTCACAGTGGGAACAACGTCCTCTATCCACTTCCTGATGAACCCAGTCACAGTGGGAACAACGTCCTCTATCCACTTCCTGATGAACCCAGTCACAGTGGGAACAACGTCCTCTATCCACTTCCTGATGAACCCAGTCACAGTGGGAACAACGTCCTCTATCCACTTCCTGATGAACCCAGTCACATTGGGAACGTCCTCTATCCACTTCCTGATGAACCCAGTCACAGTGGGAACAACGTCCTCTATCCACTTCCTGATGAACCCAGTCACAGTGGGAACAACATCCTCTATCCACTTCCTGATGAACCCAGTCACAGTGGGAACAACGTCCTCTATCCACTTCCTGATGAACCCAGTCACAGTGGGAACAACGTCCTCTATCCACTTCCTGATGAACCCAGTCACAGTGGGAACAACGTCCTCTATCCACTTCCTGATGAACCCAGTCACAGTGGGAACAAAGTCCTCTATCCACTTCCTGATGAACCCAGTCACAGTGGGAACAACGTCCTCTATCCACTTCCTGATGAACCCAGTCACAGTGGGAACAACGTCCTCTATCCACTTCCTGATGAAGCCAGTCACAGTGGGAACAACGTCCTCTATCCACTTCCTGATGAACCCAGTCACAGTGGGAACAACATCCTATTTCCACTTCCTGATGAACCCAGTCACCGAGTCAGTGTATACGTCGATATTATTCCCAGAGGTTGAACAGTCCTGAACAGTCCAGACCAACATTGAACAGTCCTTACCACAGGTGCTTCCTGCTTAAGTTTCTGCATATAGGCGGGGAGGAGCAGTATGAACGTTTCCAGATTTCCAGAAGGGAAGGCGGGGGGAGGTCCTTGTAGCCATCCCAGAAGGAAGAGTAGCAATGGTTAAGAATGCTCTTGCCGTGAGTAGCAAAGGAGATGTGTTGATAGAATTTCCAGAGCGTTTTCCTTAGATTTACTTCATTAAAGTCAAAACGTACAATATATTTAGTCTCAAGGTATGTGTATTCCAATTCCAGTGTAGTTCCTTGAGAGCTGTTGTTGTGTCAGCCTGAGGGGAATGCGGTCGGCATTTGTTGGTGAGATATTCAGATCGGGAGAACAAAAGGGCTTGAGTTCCTGTACGTCAATCACACCATGAGATGTTAATCATGAGACACGTCCCTACATCTCTTTGTTTCCCTGAGAGGTATTTTGTTCCTGTCCGCGTGATGGACGGAGAACCCCGCTGGTTGAATGGACAAGGGGCAATATATCCAGAGAAACCTCACGTTTCCATAAAAGCAGATTGTTAGTCTCTTATGTCTCTTTGGAAGGACATCCTCGCCCTGAGCTCATCTATTTTATTGCCCAAAGGACTGAATGGCAGCTAATAATATACAGTGCAAGACTAAGATCCCACTCATCCTTCTCAGGTAGCAACGTTTTGGACCTGGAATGGACGGGGCTGTCCTTGGGTAGCAACGTTTTGGACCTGGGATGGATGGGGCTGTCCTCGGGTAGCAACGTTTTGGACCTGGGACGGATGGGGCTGTCCTCGGGTAGCAACGTTTTGGAGTATCACCTGGGATGGATGAGGCTGTCCTCGGGTAGCAACGTTTTGGAGTATCACCTGGGATGGATGGGGCTGTCCTCAGGTAGCAACGTTTTGGACCTGGGATGGATGGGGCTGTCCTGGGGTAGCAACGTTTTGGACCTGGGATGGATGGGGCTGTCCTCGGGTAGCAACGTTTTGGACCTGGGATGGATGGGGCTGTCCTCGGGTAGCAACGTTTTGGAGTATCACCTGGGATGGATGGGGCTGTCCTCGGGTAGCAACGTTTTGGACCTGGGATGGATGGGGCTGTCCTCGGGTAGCAACGTTTTGAACCTGGGATGGATGGGGCTGTCCTCGGGTAGCAACGTTTTGGTCCTGGATGGATGGGGCTATCCTCGGGTAGCAATGTTTTGGACCTGGGATGGATGGGGCTGTCCTCGGGTAGCAACGTTTTGGACCTGGGATGGATGGGGCTGTCCTCGGGTAGCAACGTTTTGAACCTGGGATGGATGGGGCTGTCCTCGGGTAGCAATGTTTTGGACCTGGGATGGATGGGGCTGTCCTCGGGTAGCAACGTTTTGGACCTGGGACGGATGGGGCTGTCCTCGGGTAGCAACGTTTTGGAGTATCACCTGGGATGGATGAGGCTGTCCTCGGTTAGCAACGTTTTGGACCTGGGATGGATGGGGCTGTCCTCGGGTAGCAACGTTTTGGACCTGGGATGGATGGGGCTGTCCTCGGGTAGCAACGTTTTGGACTTGGGATGGATGGGGCTGTCCTCGGGTAGCAACGTTTTGGAGTATCACCTGGGATGGATGAGGCTGTCCTCGGGTAGCAACGTTTTGGAGTATCACCTGGGATGGATGGGGCTGTC